>NC_056733.1:916407254-916662613 GCF_019279795.1 Protopterus annectens
TGGAATAGGCCATGTAGCTTTCCATTTTCCATTCTAGAAGTGTTGTACTGTCTTGTCATTCATTATCCTTGCCTGTGAACTGAGAGTACAAATCATTGTCCACCATTCTCACTTGCCTACAGAACCCAAAAAGGGGTCAGTATATGTTATGGCACTGATGCTGCTTTTGACACCTACCTCCTGAAATGGGCCCACTGTGAGCTAGAAAGGGAATCTGCTAATGGGTTTCCTAAGTCTACAAAGGGCTGGACTCTGTTAGATATATTCAAAGTTTGGCATCAAAAAGTTAAGTGCCTTGTCATCCTGCCCCCATTGCACCTCCCCCCCCCAGTTCAGTTGGTTATTGACATGGTGATATGTGACATTATTGTATGACCTAAGTCTCACTGACCTGTTCTCATCTGTCCATCCACAATTGCAAGGCCACTATTGCTGGGGAAAAAATCCATTTCTGCAATGCATACCTTCCCCTTGTTCCTCATCTCCAGTGTACATGCCTCTCTAAACCAACACTCCTTAAAATAAGCCCAAAATAAATACTACCCATCACATCTGTAAAAATTTCCCATTCTTCAGCCTTCTACACTGCCAGAGAGAACCCTCAGTTCACCTCCATGAAAGCATTGTCCGTGTACTGTCATTTTTGTGTGGGCACCGTTCCACAAAGACAGTCATCCAAATGTTCTGTGTTGTCCCTGCTTATCTTTGCATTGTCTTCCAGTGCCGAAAGGTATTGAACTTCTCGAATGGCAATGGAGCAGTCCATAGGTCCGCATCTATCCATGTAGTACTGCCCCACAAGTACCATGCCCAACCACTGCTGGGTCTTTTTTCCCTAATGGCAAAAGCCTAAAGATGGACTGTGTGTCTGCGTTCACCATTGGTGCTTCTGTGGCCATCTTTTGTACTTTGAAATGTCAGCGTACTACTCAACTGAAGCAGACACTGCTGTCATTCAGCTGAGTCAGACACTGTTATCTTTATAATAATTTGTTGACTACCCTTCCAGGTTTTCAGGTGAAGATGAATAAGATGGAATTTCCATGCCTGTTTCTCAGGGAACAGCCCAAAGGGTGATACTCTAACTTTTTACTGGGTAGCTGTTTAAAACCTCATGTGAAATCCTCTAGCATCCCTGACTGTGTAGCCACTTAATTAAAATGTCCCCTCTTACTAGTGCTGGGAGAGAAAGTGGGGTTGTTTGTCTGCATCAAAGATGAATGAGGTCCCCTATTTTGCTGACCTTCGAGCATGAAGTAGACCATTGCTGGGTGATTCGACTCTGCATACAGCAAGCACTAAGGCCAAAATTTTCATGTGAAAGGAATATTGAAAACATCTCCCGGCACCTCTTTGTGACTGACCTTTAGGTTCCATTAATCCAGCCACCTAAATTATTACTTATTGGTCCCTTGACTGGTCTGGCTGGGAAACCCCACTCCATTGCCAGAGTTACCCCCTCCAATTTGACTAGCATACTAGCCTCAGCTCCATCCATGACCACAGCCTTTCTGAATAGGCCTGACTCATTCTCCTGCTGTCTTCCTTGTACTACACCCATGTGACACAGACACCTCCTTGTGTGAAACACACTGTCATAATGATGTTCTTCATGTTTCACTGTTGCAGTCATTACATTTGGGTAATCTGCTTGCAGGTTGCCCTCAGTCAGCCTGAATAACAAAGTCTTGGGTCTTGCGTCGGTTGCTGTCTCCTCTTCCATAATGTCAGGGGTATAAAACATGCAGCCGACGCCATTTTATTCAGTCTTTCTTGCTGCATGGTGCCTGAAGCAGAAGCAGTTCCCAAGTGCCGGTTGACCAACTCCTGAAATTTTCGCATTCGAGTTTCAGAACCGAAGTCTTCAAACTAAAGTTAAGTATCCCGTTGGGGAAACTTTTTCTTGCTCCTTACCGATGTCAGTAAAAGTTAAAAATTGCATTACTTGTGGGAAGCAAATACCTCATAAGGATTTTCATTTGTACTTTATTCCTTGCCTAGGCCCAGATCATAACATGCCTTGCTTTCGGTTTTGTGCTAGATTTAACCAACGCACTATTAAGCGTTGGTATATTTTTGCTTCTAAATATTTTAGATCAACATTTAATTATCCTGAAATGTCGTCTATTAGCAATCCGACTACCGGAGTTCACAAAAAAACGCAAAGAAAAAGACAGAGACAGACCGTCGAGGTCCAAAACCGACAACGAAGCTTCTCCTGAGCTAGTCGCCGGCTCGCAGGTACTCAGTGAGGCGCTTTAGCTGCCCCTGATACCCGCTACTTTTGAGTCGCAGGTCTCTACCGAGACCCATTCGGAGTCCGGTATGCCGTGAGATTCTCAGAGTATTGAACCCGCGGATGTCTCTCCCTTGGATGGGTCTGGAGCCGCTGAGCAGGCACCGACTTCTGAGGGTGTTTTCAGGCCTCAACATTTCTATATTAAACCGATGCCAGCCTCAAAAGCAAGGTCAAAAACCTCATCTATGTCAAAAAACCGATGCATGAGCCACGTGCTCAGGCCCCTATGCCTAAAAAACAGATTAAAATGGCTGAGGATTTAATTACCTTGATCAGGGGTTCCCAAACCCCCCCCCTGCTAAGAGGCCTAGGCAAAGGCACTGATTATGAATCTTCAGATCATGTTTCCATTTCTTCTGATTCCTCTTCTTTTCAGGAATTTTCTATTCCACCCTATGAGGATTCTGATGCAGAGGAATCCATCCCATCTGCATGTCCTGAGGATTACTCTTTTGGAGAGACTTTGCATACTTTAAGGGAACATTTTCATTGGGAGAGTCAGGATTTCTCTGAATCAAAAAAGAGGCTTAGGGATTTCCTTCTTCTGCCTCAGCATAGGCCTTTGGCAATACCTCCTGTATTAGCCATTGTTGATTATGTGTTTTCGGAATCAAGCATGGCTCCTGATTCCCTACCTCTGGCTCCTAGTAAGCCAGACAGATATTACAGGGTTCCTGACTCCCACAGATTTCTATTCAAAAATCCTGCTGCTGATCCTGAGACTATTTTGCAGGGTCCCAAGGGTGTAAAGGCCTCTACAGCCAAAAATTCTACCCCCTCTGATAGAGATTCCAGGGCGCTGGATAGATGGGGAAATAATGTTTATTCGTCTGCAACCTTGGCAATCAGGGCCTTAAACTGCCAGTTTCATATGCTTAAATATCAACAGCATGTTATGGGCTTACTGAAACAGAAAATGATGTTGATTTCTGATTGTGTGGAAAATAGAGTTACAGGAATTATTGCATTCAGCAGAACAAGTTGGAAAGCATACTTTGCAATGTGGTTTTGATTCCTTGGAGGCCTCTTGCAGGGCCGCCATAACTGGATCTGTGATAAGAAGGCATGCCTGGCTGAAGGAGCAAAATCTGCCTGATCATGTTAAAGCTAAATTGTTGGATGCCCCCTTGCAGCATGATACTCTGTTTGGTAATAAGGCAGAAGAGGTTTTAAAGAAAATGGAAGACAAAGCTAAATCTATGCAAACTGTAAAAGATTTCTTGCAAGTGCAACCACCCAGGTTCAGTAGGCATTGGCCTACTAAAATTGGTCCTTTCCTGTATCTAACAGAGCCACTCAAGGCAAATCCAGACACTCAAAAGGCTCCAGATACCAATCACAGAGTTCTTACAGGTCAAAGCAATGGGGTGCCTCCACCTCCAAATCTGGAGGAAACAAAGCACGACCCTACAGTAAGCAGTCTCAATGACTTTCCTCTACCTTCACCAAGCACTTACCTTTTTACAGCCCCCTTGGGGGGGACTAGCACTTCTTGCTCAAAATTGGCCAGGACAAGTGGATATTAAACATAGTATCCCAGGGGTACAGATTTCATTACCATACTTTGCCAATTCCAAATGGTTGGCCAGATCTGCCACAAAATCAGTGGGCAGAGGCTCAGAAACAAGTTACGTCCCTCATGGATATGGGGGCTATTCAACCAGTACCAGAACAGGAAAAAGGACGAGGTTTTTATTCAAGACTGTTCCTGGTACCCAGAAAAGAGTATGCATGGCGTCCAATACTGGACTTATTGATTTTGAACGCGTTCCTGGACATTCCAAAATTCAAAATGCTGACTTTACAACAGCTACTGCCTATGCTGGCCAGGAACGTTTGGTTAGTGACTCTAGACTTAAGAGGCATACCTGCATATCCCAATAAGGGAATCCTGCAGAAGATACCTCCGCTTCAAGGCAGGTATTTTTGCATTACCAATTCTCTGCACTGCCCTTTGGCTTATCTACTGTGCCCAGGGTCTTTACAAAGTGCCTGGCACCAGTAATTGCATTCTGCAGACAAAGAAGCATACAAATGTATCCTTATCTGGACAACTGTCTCATTCAAGCAGAGGACAAGGACACTCTTCTTCAACATGTGGCGTTTGTAAAAAGGCTTCTAACATGCCTAGGGTACACAATAAACGAAAAGAAATCACAGCTGGTACCCTCTCAAATAATTACATCCCTGGGCACAAGCTTGAATACAACTGCCCAGATGGCGTACCTTACGCCAGACAAACAAAGGCAACTGACAACATACTTCAAACAAATGGCAACAAAAACCCAGTTTCCTGCAAGACAAATTCTGCAGGCTTTGGGGTTCATGGCATCCTGCATTCTACTAATTCCATATGCGAGACTGCATATGAGGAAACTTCAATGGTACCTAAAAAGTGTATGGAGTCAACATTGTCACAGTCTGGAAACAATAATTCCTCTCATTCCCTGCCTGCAACAGGAGTTTCTGTGGTGGGCAAAGGCATGTCACCAAAACATGGGACTGCCCTTCACTCTACCCCCTGTCAGCCAAACCTTAAGAACAGACGCATCAGATTATGCTTGGGGGGCACACATGGCAGGAAGATGCATTCAGGGCTTATGGACACCAAAACAAATGCATCTGCATACCAACCAGAAAGAGATGCTAGCTGTTCAAAATGCCCTAATAGCCATCAAGGACTTACTTCATCCAGGACAACTACTGATAAAGACGGACAACACCACAGTCATGTGGTTTATAAACAAGCAAGGGGGCACACACTCATACCCCCTTTGCAGATTAGCCATGGCACTGTGGGACACAGCTTTGACCTACCAAATGCATCTTCAAGCTCAGTTCCTGCCAGGAAAACAAAACACTCTGGCAGACGATTTAAGCAGAAACCTTATGGATCCTCACGAGTGGAAACTAAATCCACAAGTCTTCAGCATGATAACAGAGAAATGGGGGAGCCCAGCTATAGATCTGTTTGCTTCTCCACAAAATTATCAATTGAAAAGTTTCTGCACAACGACTTATCACAGACAAGCATGGAAAGTGGGCGCCTTATCCTTCAGTTGGAAAAACATATTTGTTTACGCCTTTCCTCCTCTGCCCCTTCTAACCAAGGTCCTCCTAAAAGTCAGACAAGAGAAGCCAAAGATGATTTTAATTGCCCCGGACTGGGCCCGCCAATACTGGTACCCAATCCTAAGAAACTTGTCTCAATACCCAGCTTGGACCTTGCCTCAAAGACCGCAACTACTGTCCCAGCAAAACAATCAGATCCTGCACAGTCAACTACAGACTCTGAACCTGGCAGCATGGCTAATCATGTAGTCATACAAACAACACCTCTCAGTAAAGCTGTGATGGATGTCATTTTGGAAGCCAGAAGGCCTAGTACTAGAAAATCGTATGGTGACAAATGGAAGAGATTATGTGCTTGGAATCAAGCACAAGGAACTGATACAGCAGAACCGCATATTCCTCAGATATTACCATACTTAACTGAAATGCTTGACAAAGGCCTATCTTTCTCATCAATCAAAATCCATGCCTCTGCCATTTTGGCTCATTACAATACAGAGCCACCAATCTTTTCTCATCCTTTACTAAAGGAGTATCTTAGAGGAGCCAAAAATGTAAGGCCTCCTAGAAGATCACCAATACCTGTATGGGACCTCAATTATGTGTTGGAAAAGCTCACCCTGCCTCCATTTGAACCAGCTGCTTCTGCTGATCTAAAGTTCTTATCATGGAAAACAGCTCTGCTACTAGCAATTACTTCAGAAAGAATAGTTTCAGAGCTACAGGCCCTCATGGCTGTAGAGCCTTTTATCATATTTTACCTAGACAGGGTGTCTCTGAGGACAAATTCTACTTTTATGCCTAAGGTGGTTCCCAGTGTGGCCCTTAACCAAACAGTTCATCTGCCAACTTTCTATCCAAATCCGCAGAACAAGGGGGAAAGAATTCTGCATTCCTTGGACGTATACAGCTAAGATTCTACTTGAGCAGGACTAAAGCTCTAAGAAAAACTGAGCAGCTACTAGTGTCATATGCTGCAGGATCAGAAGGAAAGGCTATTTCAAAGCAGACAATTTCAAAGTGGATAAGCCACTGCATCCGTTTCTGCTACTTACACCATGGTAAACCTGTGCCCAAGTGCATTAGGTCTCATTCCACCAGAGCTGCAGCTACTTCAGCAGCCTTTCTCAGCGGAGTACCAACCAGAGGCATTCTAGAGGCTGCTACTAGGAGTTCTGTTCACACCTTTACAAAGCATTACCATTTGCCTCTTTACTCTAAGTCCAGGGCAGGCTTTGCCACTGCAGTGCTGCAGGGCCTTATAGCCGCACCTAATGCTGTTTAGATCCAGCCCCCCCCCCCCCAACCATAGCTTTGGGATTCTACCCAAAAGTAATGACTGCAACAGTGAAACACTAAGAACATAGTACAGTTGTGTACACTTACCATAAATGTAGATGTACAAGTGTATTCACTGTTGCAGTCTAGATTACCCTCCCGCCATCCCCCTGTCATTCTGAAATTTATCTTTCCTTCTCTATCTTCTACAACCTATGTGGTGTATTTGCTTGTAGATGAAGGTAAAGTTTATATTGATGCATGCATATTTATATATATATATATATATATATATATATATATATATATATATATATATATATATATATATATATATATATAAATATAAATATAAATTGGCTACCTTTTTGGGGGCACCTGACATCGGGGACAAGAAAAACTAAAGAAAATGGCGTTGGCTGCATGTTTTATACCACCAACGACCTGACGTCATGGAAGAGAAGACAGCAACCAACGCAGGACCCAAGACTTTGGAATTCAGGCCGACTGAGGGCAACCTGCCAGCAGATTACCCAAATGTAATGACTGCAGCAGTGAATGCACTCGAACATCTACATTTATGCTAAGTGTACACAGCTGTACTTTGACATCAACCTCTCTTTTGACCACCACATTGCCACTGTGGTCAGAAAGTCTTTCTGTGTGGCACATCTCATTACTAAGGGTTATGCATCCAGGAAGAAAAGAAATCATTGTCTCCCTCCACTCTTCCCTCATTAGGCCAGTCATCGAGTACAATGCTCCATTTGGCATGTACCTCACTAGATACCTGCAACAACTGGAGAGGCCGCAAGTACCTCACAAAGAGGATCCTAGGCCTTAAACTCTTGTCCTGTACGGACAGAGTCAAAAAACTCCAACTATTCTCTGTCTCATATCGCCTACTTAGTGACGATCTCTGCTTGACTTACAAAGCCATGTCTGACCCATCTCTATTAGAAATGCTACATCTGAAGAAATCCCAATCCCTCCACACCAGGCGCTCCAGAGACCTCAACCTCATTACCACAATCAACAGAACATGCTGGAGGGACAGGTTCATAACCCAGAGACTGCCCATGCTATGGAATAGACTTCCCATGCATGTCAAGCGGAGCACCTCACTGGCCCTCTTCAAGAGAAATCTTGGTGAGTGGATGGGAAATAGAAGATTCACCCCAGGGATCACTCCAGTGGCTCTACTCGACAGAGGCACTAGGAACTAAGGTCGGGTGGCACGAAGCCAGGGTAATCCTATGGGCTAGGCTTGTAAAGGCTCCAGGCCCATTAGCCTAGTACACACCTATGAACCTGTAGGTCTGATGAATGCCGAATACAGTGGAACAATGACTTCCTTAGACTTAGATGCTATACCTTTGTTTATAAGTTGCGCAACATAGAATGATTTCCTCACCACTGTAGACACATGATGGTCAAAGGCTAGATTACTCCCTGCGTGTGTCTAAGTCCCTAACTACTGGGAAATGGTATCCTTCCAGGGTTAACATTTACTATTTAAAGAAGTACCAGCATTTCTGTGTGGTTTCAGTTGTACGTTTGTATAAGTACAATTAATTTCTTCCCCCAAGTAGCAGTGGTCCCACCTTAACTGGGTTTGTATATGTACTGTCTGTCTCAACCCAATTCCAAGTAATACTAGTCCCCCTTTTGATAGGATTCCTTCTGTAATGTCTTCCTAGCCCCTAATCCATGTAGCACTGGTCCCACTTTAAGTGAATCTGCATTTATAGTGTGTCCCAGACCCCCTACTACAAGTAGCATTGGTGCTAGTTTACATTAGTTTGCTTCAGTATTTTGTCTCTCCGACTACCACATGTAGTAAGAGTGAGCAGCATGTAACGTGATTTCTGTTTCACTAAACTCTCCTCTCCTCTTCGGCAGATATAGTCCTTGTGTTCTTGTGTTGTACCTCAGCATTTATTTTCTAATCACAGCATGTTTCTGTTCAAAGTGCATTTAGAAAAATGATGTTGGCAATTGATATGAAACATTTTTATTTTTAACATTTACCATTATTTTTCATCACAGGTAGATGATGCCATGTTAATGTTTGACAAAACAACGAACCGGCATCGTGGTAAGTGAAGATGCTTTCTGTCATGTAACTCATAAGAAACTGTTCAGGAGAAGAGTCAAAAAGGAAAATGTGACATTACGCCGACTTCAGGCATCATTACTTGTGAGATTGAGAGTCTGTGATAGCTCTACAAGGTTCACAATTTATGCTGGGGTCAGACTCGCTGCTGGGTATGTAGTAAACAAGTTAAGCATTGCCTTTAGGCCTTAAAGATTAGTTTATTGCTTCATTGTACACTGTCTTGGAATGGCTGTTACTTCAACTGATTTACTGTTAGCCTGATGAAGGGCTGCCTGGGCACAGTCCTATCTTAGTTTAGTGAGCATCCAAATTGTCAAAACCAGTTTGGTTCAACAAACCATTCTGACTGAGATCGCTGTACAGTAGGGATCAGGGAATTTGCTGTTTCACCACTGTAATGCGATCTTGGAGTTGGTATAAATAATTAGGGGGACTGGGGGTGCATGGGGGGGTTTGTCCATATGGGTGTCCATAATTTGGACATTTGATAAACTAACAGAGACCCCATGGGCACAAGGTACTGTTCAGTGCTCCAATTTTTCAGTGTTGAAAACTCAAGCTGGTGGTATACTGTATATCATTATTAGTGATTTTCATGCATATGTTCCTGGTTGATATAAAACAGTTTGCCCATTCTTGTCCTTTCCGCAGGATAAGTAGCAGTCCTTGGTGCATATCGCAAATTATTAGTAATAGTTTTATAAGTTAATCATGTGAAATGTATGTTAAAAAAAAAAACACACCATGAAATTGTATGTTGTAAACGTGGTTAGAAGCTGTGTTGTGGCAAACCATGTGACAGAATATTTTGGACAGGTTTCAAGTGCAAAATCTTAAGTCCTTCACTTATCTGCGGAGTAGCATCGGAGTGTACCAGGTTATGCTAGGCCGAGGACAGCAGGGACAAATGATTGTCATACTTCTCAACTGTCTCTGACTTTACAGAATGTCTCTGAGTTTTCCTCATTTGCCCCATTACTCTAGTAAAATGTTGGAGTTCTTGGTAAATCATAGAGGATTACAGTCTGTTAGTAATGCCAGACGATTATTCAGAAAGTGCATGTTGATTGCGAAGCCTTTTGTTCTGTGTGAATTAGGGTAATTTGGGCCTTCCCACCATTGTTTTGGGCTAGTCTTGAATTCATGAGCAAAGAATTTGAGAGTTGTGATCACTATTCTTTGAATCGTAATGGTTAGATTGGCAGTCATCATAATTTAAGTTTTAGTTTCACTCTTGTGCTTGTAAAGCCATGTCTTCCCAAGTATAAGAATTGTAGTCTTCCGGTGTATTTTGCTTAGTATTCTTCCATTAGTTCAGGACGAATCAGTAACTCTTTCAGGAAATCAATTTCATTGATGGCAGTCTTCATTGAAATTCAAGTCCGCATAGCTGCATTCGATGAACTTTTTGTGATGCGGTTTTAATCCTCTCCAGGGCTGATGTAGCACAGGGATGAGGAAAATCCTCCCCTTCAGTAATCCATTTGCAAGAATAGGTGTTTCTAAAGCACTGGCCAAGAATGCTGCTTCACACAGCTGGCTATCAGTTGTGACAAGGTATTAGCATGTCAGACGATTAGTAGTGTGCAAGGTTAGCTAGGGATGTGTACCAGCTTTTTTTATAATGAGAGCATGTGTGGTGATCTTCAGTTGCTCTGCAGCTGTGATAGAACCCAGGCTAATTTAATAGCGCGAGTATCATTTTTTTTCTTTTTAATTCTTATTTTACAAACAGAAAAAATGAAACACACTCTGATTTCCCATTGCTTATATTTCAGTTATCATTACAAACAAACTCCAAAAATAAGAAAGGAAAACAAATATTTAAAAAAGTTTGAATTTATTTTGTGGACCATTTGATGCAGAGAAAAAAAGTAGCACTCGACTAACTAACATAAAAATCATTTTAACTGTACTTGATTCAAAACATTTTTCAACTGTATGTGACCTGCTTTCTCTAGAGTCTCCTGGATTGCCTTTAACTGCATATCTGCTTTGGCGAGTTTGAGCCTTAGGCCTAGGGCCTTTGTGTTGGTGTGCTCTGCACTGGGGAAGAACAAGCACTGCCTGACACAAATCCAGACCATCAGGCCAGTGACCTCTTGGATTTACGAGTGGTGATGCTAGGAACAAAATAAAATTTTCATGAAAACAGAATGGCTCCTGCATTTTTAATGCTATAACAGGTGTTTTTGGCAGGAGGTGTAAAGGTGACACCGGAGCGGACGTGCTACACCTGAGCAGAGAAAGTTAGAAGAGCCAGAAGGCTGAGACAGCACTTGTCATATAATAGGACATTGTTTCAGATAATTCTAATCGAGGTGGGGAGGAACTGTAAATGCATCTTTGAAGCAAAACTGCTGGACTAACTAGGATTTTTTCTTGACTGGGATCTCCAAATGAGGGAAGCCTATTTTATTGGAGTTCCACAGGAAACAGTGCAAAAAAATAAAAAACCACAGGACACTATATTCACGTTTATACACTAGCTTTAACAGTGACAAAAAGGAGCAAATGATAACACAGAAGGGTAATGAGGGGCAAATGTACGTGCAGCAGGTCACCGCGTGTAAACGTTAAATAACTGACTGACAGCAAAGCTAGACTGTAGTAGACATGGTAAATTTACAGTTGGCTACAGTAGTAGGGTACAAGGATACAACCCTAGGCTAATATTTGTTTTGTGAAGTCGCGGTGGTGCAGCGGTAGCATTGTCACCTCACAGCGAGAGGTTCTCCCGTTCGATTCTCGGCTGGAGCGCCTTCTGTGTGGAGTCTGCATGTCCTCCCCGCGGTCGAGTAACATTTGAAAGACGTGTGAATGGGCGTGCCTTCGTTGAAGGTTGGGCGTCGAGCTGGCACCTTGGCACCGTAAAAATATACTGCCAAGCATTAGCGGACTGGAGTTCCACTGTTGGGACCCCTAACCGGGAAAAGCCGAAAGAAAAACAACAACATTAAGACACATTTGAAGTGAGGAATATGAACTGTGTGTAGTTTAGTAGTACCACATTTTCATGACCATAGAGTGAAGAAGATGGATGCTATTCTTGGAGATCAGTGATGCAGTACAGTTCCTGACCTGTGGGAGTTGGCCACAGGGTCATGTCTAACCAGTGAGGTACTGCAGATATAAGGGCACTGGGTAAAATCCTTCCCACATAACATTGCAAGCCAGCATGTTGGATAAAAGAGGACATCAGCTCATATGCCATCTTCAGTTCATTTTTGTCACATGCTTTTATGCTGTTTAGTGTTGCCGCCTCACAGCAGGAGGTTCTCTGGTTCGATTCTCGGCTAGGGTGCCTTCTGTGTGGAGTGTGCATGTCTTCCCTGTGGTCACATGGGTTTCCTCCTGGTGCTCCGGTTTCCTCCCACATCCCAAAGACATGGTTGGATTGGACACTCTAAATTGGCCGTAGGTGTGAGTGCGTGCATGTGTATGCCTTCTGTGGAAGGTTGGGCGCCGGGCTGGCTACTCGACACCGTGAAAATCCACTGTCAATCATAAGCAGACAGATGAGCCACTGTGGCAACCCCTTACTGGGAAAAGCCGAAAGAAGAAGAAGTATGATAGTTTGCTGTCATTAGTTTCTCACCTATAACACCAGAGCTTCTGTTGTAAAGAGTCTTCAAAAAGGTAAGTGGCCTAGTGTGTGCGTGTGTGTATATGTGTGTGCGTGTGTATATATGTGTGTGCGTGTGTATATATGTGTGTGCGTGTGTATATATGTGTGTGTGTGTGTGTATATATATATATGTGTGTGCGTGTGTATATATATATGTGTGTGTGTGTGTATATATATATATGTGTGTGTGTGTGTATATATATATATGTGTGTGCGTGTGTATATATGTGTGTGTGCGTGTGTATATATGTGTGCGTGTGTATATATGTGTGTGTGTGTATATATGTGTATATATGTGTGTGTCTGTGTGTGTCTGTGTGTGTCTGTGTGTGTCTGTGTGTGTCTGTGTGTGTCTGTGTGTGTCTGTGTGTGTGTGTGTGGTTGGGTGTGTGTGTGTGTTTTATTTTAATTTTTTGCTTTTTAGATTGCACCCTGTTTTTGCATGCCAATTTTGGTTGGGATACATTATCTGGCCCCAGAATAATGTCCTATGCAGGCCTGAAGAACCTTTGTGAGTGTAGATAAATCAGTTAGATTTGCATTCAGGTGCCTTTTTTGTCAATTAGGGTTGCAACTTTTTCCCCCAGACTTGTGCAGGTTTTATGAGAAAAGCCTAAAGAAACATGGAAGACCTCACTTTGCCAATTTCTTCTCTCTTAGCCATACTACAAGTATTTGTTGGAATTCCTTGGGGAAGGTCTTCCTGTTAGAAGGTGTACAAAAAAATAGCACCAAGGAAGTTGAGGTTGAGAGGGCCTTCAAAAGGGATTCTAGGCAAAAGTTAGTCCTGATGACATCCCATCGGCCAGGGGATGCTTCTGCCTGTGAGACAACTATCCAGTCTCTGGTGGTTTCATCTGCTATTTTTGCCAGCCTTACTGTTTTGGAGGAGGACACACAGGTAGCTACTAGCATGTCTTCCTGGGCTGCATACAGTAAGATAGGTACATCACACATTTAAAAATGGATCAGAATATGGCCGTCTGATTGCATTAGGTGGCAGCTACTGAAAGAAAGGTACAGGTTTCTCTCCATCTTTAGGGACTCCAGAGTTGAGGTTGGATAACTATGTGGAGCAGAGTAGAACCCTCAGGGAAAGCTTAGAAGGGGAGTTTAGTTTTCTACTCCACACATATGTCTGTTCTCCAATTGATGCGTATTTCATACTCTGGCCTCATCTCACAAAATGGAGTCACTGCCCCAGTTCATTCATTTAGTTAAAAGGATATCAGAGGAGCTGTTTCTGCAGTGGCATGAGGCTGTACAGTGACATTCAACACAGTGTCCTCTGAACAGCAAATGCTCAAGAAAAACCCTTCTTGTGTTCTGGTTTTAAAATCCTCTTCCTCTTTGGACTTGGTATACATGGCTCTGATGGCATTTCCCTAAAGTATGACTCCGATGGACTATCTTATCAGGCTCTGTACCCGAGGATGTATTACTCTCACACAGTTGAGTGTGAGCATTTGATTTGAGAGAATAAACGCATCTGTTTCCAAGAAGAGATATTTGGATCTGTTGGTTCTGGAGGAACCCAAGTCTCTCGCAATCCCCACAGTATTTGAACCTTTTGAGGATCTCTTCTTAGTGGCATATTTGGAGTAGACTGTTAACCTTCCACCAATGAAACCAGACCATTTTTAAATGACTTTGCAAAAATGTCATGTTTACAGAAACCCGATAAACAAACCTACATTAATGTGTCTGGGTACTTGTGTGTGCTGCATGCTTGCTTCAGGATTCAACTCAGTCCCTAACAACCGGGGGAGTAGAGCCCTGGACAGGTACGACATGAAAGTGTGTACATTATTCAGCTTGGTTTTAAGAGTTATTTGCCAGATGCACATGGTCATGTGTCAGGGAGAAGTCCTGAAACAAATAAAGGACAGAAATTCAGGATGAATCACTAAAATTGCAAACCATGAAGAAAGATTTCTAGTTTCATTTGGTATCCGTCACAACCTTAAGCTTGTACCACACTTAACTAATAGCGCTCTTAAGTTTCTTGTTGATGTATTTCACTGTTCTTGAGGCAGTGGAAGGAGCATTTTTTTACTTTTTTATTTCCTTGTTTTTAATGCAATTTGTTAGTACAAGGGGTTCTTCCAGAGAGGTTTACTATTATATTTAGGGATGACAGGTGTTGATTTTTCTATGCAGCTGTTTAATTGCTGGTAAATGTTTAGAGGTGAATGTAGTATCTTTCTCTCAGTTGAGCCCATTTGTAAGGAATTATTGGGATATTTCCATAGATCTTTTATAGGCTGAAGAAGGCTTGCCCTGGACAATTCATTTGGTTGTTGGGGTTGTACCGTTGATCATGATGGGGAAGATGACTGGTTTCTGATCAGCTTTAACCAGGAATATGGAGATGTGGGGTTTGGTACGGGTTTGAGCTAGGCTGATAAGGACCAGGACAAAGACATTAGAGCTTCTAGTGGGTAATTGTAGTTTGTTGCAGGTCATTGTTATTAACAAACAAATGCTGAGCATATCCACGTTTAGAGGTGTAAGTGTGCCAGTCATTGCTTGGGTATTTGAAGTACCCCAACCAAATATTTCGTTTGATATTTAACTCCTCAATGATGTTAATATAATTTACATACATACATACATATGCATATATATATATATATATATATATATATATATATATATATATATATATATATATATATGACACATTGGATATAAAAAGTGTACACACCCCTGTTAAAATGCCAGGTTTTTGTGATATAAAAAAAGAGACCACAATAAGTCATTTCAAACCTTTTCCCACCTTTAATGTGACCTATAACCTGTACAATTCAGTTGAAAAACAAGCAAATCTGTTAGGAGAAAAAATATAAAAGATAAAAAAACTTAACAATAAGCTGGTTGCATAAGTGTGCACACCCTTAAACTAATACTTTGTTGAAGCACCTTTTGATTTACTTCTGAAATACTTATTGGTTCTCAGGAGATTACTAGGCTAATAACTTAAAAGCCCTTAGAAGCATGGCCAATATCATAGGAGGTTACTAGGCTAATGACCCTATATGTTCTGCTGCCTTTAAATGTAGTATTCTGTGTGGTGGTTGTGGTAGTGGTGGTGGTGGTGCTGCTTCTTATTTCTCAAACAGCTCCCCATTTCAACATTATTCCTTTCCTGTTTGATTTCTGATCTGCTTCAATTTTATATTAAACTGAACACACACATGCACGTACACATGCCTGTGCACACGCGCGCACACACAGATAAAGAAATATGGGCCTTAAATCTTACAATTTCTGACCCAAATGGTTTCATTGAAACCGCAATCTCTTTCAAAAAACTGGGACTCTGACTTGATCAGTTATTAAATTTCATCAACCACACTTGTAAAAAAAAAAAGTAAAATTAAACTCACTGATTTTTATAGTCCAAAAATTGTTCCCTTCTCAGTTATGCTGTCAGAGCTATCATCTGGAAAGGTATCCTCCTATCACAATTGCAGTGTGGACTCTGTCATTGCCACAGCCTCCAAATATAACTCGCCGCCCGCCAAATCATTTCCAACCCTGTCTGCTGTTGCTTCCAGGCTGGTCACATAATCTTAATTCCCTCAACCTGTACTAGATGTAATCGCAGCCTTGGCACTTACCTCATACCACTGTAATTGACACTTTTAAACACTTCCACTCCCTCCCCACCCCCATTCATCTTCAGTTTATACTCTCCTTCTCACTCAACTCTGCCACTCCATCCCCACCGTCCCTTAAAACATCACCCTCTGTTCACATTTATAGCTGGCCACTTACTGCCTCCACATCTACTACTTTTCCAATTTCCCACAGAAGTGCCTAATCCGGTCTGTGTCAGTTGAACGAGTTTTCAGAAAGTATAAATTCATACAGTCAAGACCATACGATCACGTTTCCGAAAACTCAAACATTAAAAAAAAAGCACACAAAAATCTACCTTTTTTTTCTGTTTTTGCATGGGGGCACTACAGTAACTAAAATGGTAAATTTCTAGATCTGCAGTGTACCGCAATTTCCATTCAAAAGCTTCAAGTTTTCAAAAACTCGATCATATGGTCTCGAGCATATGAATTGCGAGTTTCTGAAAACATTATCAACTGATAGGGACCCACCTCCTCACCTTCCAGAGCAGCTCAATCTGCACACAAGTACCTAAGCATCTTAAGTAATTATCTGGGCATCTATTATATCTCCCCACTTACGAATGTCTTTCTACTTGTAATAATTGACCTGGTGTTATACATAAATATGCAAAACGTTTTGTTGAAAATTTGTTTTGTGTGTTTTGAAAATGTATGAATCAGTTTTATAATGCTTATTTACAAGATTTTCACTTGGGCTGTTCCTGAAAATGGTAATTTAAGATCCATGAACTCTATTAAGGAAACAAAAAATAAATAACTGTTTAGGTCTACAGGCACCACAACTTTCTTCCAAGATGCTGCTGGTACAGACCCCCAAAAATATTGTTAAACACAACCTTTGAGATCCTTAGAAGGTGCTAAGGATCTCAAAGGTTGTTAAACACAACCTTTGAGATCCTTAGCACCTTCTTCCCTTCTAATTTCCAAATGTCTATAGGAATACACCATCTGTTCCTGGCGGTTTCTCTGTTGATAGATTAAACATCATCAATCTGAAGTAGTTTACTTCATTTGATCTTCAACCTGTGGGTTTCGGATCCACATCAGATCTGACACAGCCACATTTTCCAGTTCTGGATCTGAGCTCCAGACTCCTCCCCTTACCCATAATGCCCCCTACGTCTCCTTTCTCACTTCAGATCTCATTTGCCGAGATGGACAAGATGATGCAGAGATTTATCCACACCCAGATCCAGATGAGGGTCTTTCTGGCACCCTCTCCCTCCGCAGGGGCCTCCTTGCAACCTTTGTTCTGACCAATAACTCCTCCCATCTCCATCTGACCAGCTGTTTTGGAGTTCTTCAAAGGGTTGGCGCCGACAGTACCATGTACCTCAATGCTGGCCATTGCCTTGAGCTTGTCGGATCTGACTGGATCAGATCTAGGCTCTTGGAGCCGTAGCCTCTGGGTCGGATCCGAGGGGGGACCTGTCTGCTCCAAGTGCTTTGGAGCTGAGCATCCCACTCGGCATCTCGGCTCTGACTCCCTTGTCAGCTCAGAGGGGGATGGGCCCCGCCAGTACATGCCAAGAGGTTCACTCCCCCTCTGCATTCGACGTGGTGAAGAGGGTTCTCTTGGTGTAGAGGCCTCTGACCATTTCGTCCTCTGACTGCGCCCACACCCCTTCGGCTCTGAGTGCGGTTCTGACCGTCTTGCTATCTCAGGAACAGCCCGTGGTCGCTATGCCCCAGGAAGTTCCAATGGAACATCAAGAGGTTTGTGAGTCCTCCTCGGAGAGTCCCCTTGAGGAGGTACTCCACAATTGTAAGTGTAAGAGGAGGCACTTAGACTCTCCACCAGTGTCCCTCACAGAAGACCCGGACTTGGATAAAGGGGAAGGTTCCCCAAAGTCACCCCAATGAAGGATGTCTCCTTTGGAGATGTCATGGGCCCATCTACCTCTTGGGTGTCCCCTCCTGCTGATCCACTCATGGATTTGATAAGATCTAGGGCATGGAAGGAGCCGGACACAACAGAGTCCACCCCTAAGCACCCTGACAAAGTATTGAGTCCCCCGTCAGACAGGACGCATTGGAACAAAGGGTCCCTGGTAGATGTGATGATGGTGGCAGCTGCCACCAAGAAGGAGCTCGCTCAGGAGAGCTCCACGGTTCATCCCCCTGATGGAGAATCAAGAGCGATGGACTGTTTTGGGAAGTGAATATATGCTTCAGCGACCTTCTCGTGTGAGCGTTGAACTATATGGCACACGTCATTAGACTCCAGAGAGACCTAGTGAAGGAATTCACGGAGTCTACCGCAGAGTCCATGTCGGTGGAGGACAAAAATACCTTCTCTACCTGAATGGCCACTCTAAAAGCGATTTTCAGCACGTCCATATGACTGCTGTCTCATGCTATGGAGGGGGCTACAAGGGCGGCCAGAACAGGTGTTGCTATCAGGTGTCACACCTGGCTCCGGTTGTGTCAATTTTTGGAGCCATTCGAGGCATCTTTCACTAGCACCCCCTATTATGGTTCTTCCCTCTTCGGGAAGTCGGTGAAAGAGACTCTGGTCCAGAGTGAGAAGGATGGGAAGACACTGTCAGCCATCGGGATCCGGTTCTCCTCTCCCCAAAAATCCTTTTCCAGGAATCAGTGAGGAACGAAGAAGATGTGGTTCCAGAAGTCTCAGGCAATTTCCCAGGATGCTTAGGATTCTCCAGAGGCAGAGGGGGTCCTAGGAATTTCGGGTCCCGAGAACCCTTTTTGGAGGCACCTGGGCAGCAGCCCTGAAAAGTTGCCTGACTGCTAATCTCTGGAGGCATTTGAGGGTGACCTGCCACTACAACAGAAGGAATGGGAGTCCATTACGAAAGATCGCTGGGTGTTGAGAATCATATCTAGAGGATATTTCGTTCCATTCAAGGAACATCCCCGTTCAAACAAACTCCTCTCAGATGTCCCCCCTGTGCAATGGGAGGAGGCAACGCTAGAAATAGGAAAGCTGCTAAAGAAATGAGTCATCCAACACGTCCCCCCAGACCAGTCCACATCTGGTGTTTACTCCAGGTTTTTTTAGTGCCAAAGAAAACATGGGACCTTAGACCCATCTTGGACCTGTCCACATTGAACTTGTCAGTACCCAAGACAAAATTCCGGATGGTCACGCTTCAATCTTATCATGCCCTTTCTGCAGGCCACAGACTTGGATGTGCTTGATTGTTCTCCAGGATGCATACTACCACGTCAGAATGGACAAGCACTCCTGGAGGGTTCTTCGCTTCCATCTGGGAGCCAATCACTACCAGTTCAGAGCCCTTCCCTTTGGTCTCACCACAGCCCCCGGGTGTTTACCAAAGTGATGGCAGTTGTAGCGACTCACCTGAGGCTCCAGGGTATTCTGGTCTTTCCATACCTGGATGATTGGCTCTTTGCTGCCCCCTTAGAGCATCTACTTTGTCAGGCCAGGGATTACTTTATCCATTTAGCGAACAATCTGGGTATTACCATCATTCTGGACAAATCTTCTCTAGAGCCGGTCCAGATTCTGGACTTTTTTGGGGTACGTTTGGGCAGTCTTCAAATGAGGGTTTTTCTCACCCCAGACAGGATACACAGTTTAAGATTGCATGTCTTACAAATTCTTCATGCTCAAGTCCCCACAGCTGCAGCAGTTCTCAGAGCATTAGGTTCTATGGCGGCCACAGTCAATCTCCTGCCGTTGGCTCGCCTTCATATGAGAGTTCTTCAATAGACACTTGCGGTCCAGTGGTCCCTGTTAGACCTTCCTCTCACCTTTCCAGAGAGAATCTCAAGGGCATGCAGGGACTCCCTTCAGTGATGGATTCAATCTCTAGATATTCTCAAAGGACGTTCCTTTCATCCTGTTTTTCTCAAAACCACGGTGACCATGGATGCCTCCCAGCTAGGGTTGGGGGGGGGGTGCACTGCTTGGGAAGGACGGTCCAAGGCACGTGGTCCTCCTTCGAGACCGAGTTGCATATCAACATTCTAGAGATGAGGGCAGTTCTTCTAGTGTTGCAGGCACTTCATGCCCATCTGACGGCAGTTCTTCTGGTGTTGCAGGCACTTCATGCCCATCTTCCTTTAGGGATGATTGCCATTCAGACAGACAATATGTCAGTTGTTTTGTACATCAAAAAACAAGGGGGAACCAGATCTTATCCCCTCTGTCGAGAAGTCATGAGACTGTGGGAATTGGCAATCTCCACCAGCCGCTTTCTGGCAGCAATGCACATTCTGGGGCGGTCCAACATTCTAGTGGACAGGCTCAGCAGATCGATCCTAATGCCTTATGAGTGGTCTCTGAATCCTTCACTAGCGGAACAGATCTTTCTAAAGTGGGGTCAGCCTTGCTGCGATCTCTTCACATCTCCTTCCAACGCGAAATGCAACCAGTTTTTCACTCTGAACCCCCCGGAGGGGGAAGCCCCCAGAGATGCACTGGTTCATGCTTGGCCTCCCGGTCTCCTCTATGCTTATCCTGCAGTTCCACTTATGTCCAAATTTCTTCAGAAAGCTCGAAGGCTGAGGAGCACGGTTATCCTCATAGCTCCTTTCTGGCCTCGCCAGCTTTGGCTCCCCTCACTTGATCTCACCTACTTATTCCTCCATGGACATTGGATCTAGTTCCAGATCCAGATCTTCTTTCTCATCCCTCAGGGATCCCTCACCCCGATATGGACAGTCTGAAGCTCACAGCTTGGCTGCTTCGGTTCCCATGATTATCAGAACTCCCAGATTGTCATCCCCTATAAAGTCCATTTTGGTGGTGGCTCACAAATCCTCCACCAGAAAGGTGCATCGTATTAAGCAGAGACATTTTTCCATATGGAGCACTCAGCGGGCTTTGGATCCTTTCACAGCTCCTCTTTCAGCGGTTTTAGAATTTTTGGCCAGCATCTTCCATCAGGGTGCTAGTTCTTCCACAGTTAAGGTGCAACTGGCAGCTATCTCTAATTTCCATGTGGGGATGAATATGTCTTCCCTGGCTTCTTCCAAACTTTATAAGCCCTTCCTTAAGGGGGCCTTTCTACTTAGACCTCCGGTTAAGGAACCTATGCCTCTGCAGGATCTTACCTTAGTGTTACAGGCATTGGTTTCTGCACCTTTCAAACCTGCAGCATTGGTTGAGCTACAGTTTTTGACATGGAAAACTATATTCTTGGTGGCTATTACCTCAGCCAGAAGAGTGTCAGAGCTTCAAGCTCATTCTATTAAGGTGCCTTATATGATCTTTCGCAAGGATAGAGTGTCGTTGTGTACTATTCCATCCTTTCTTCCTAAGGTGGCCTCGGAAGCCAATATTAACCAGACAGTAAATTTACCAGTTTTCTTCCCCAACTTCCAGAACAAAGGGGAATACAAGTTGCATTTGCTTGATGTTCATAGACAACTGAAATTTTATTTACATAGAACGAAACCCTTTCGCAAATCTGACCAGATATTCGTGTCGTATACTAAACCGTTTTTAGGCAAGCCAGTTTCCAAGGTAATAATTGTTCACTGGATTTCCTTGTGCATTGCTCAAGCCTACGAGGTGAAAGATAGGTCCCTGTCAGGACAAGTGAAGGCACATTCCACCCGATCTATGGCTATGTCAGTTTCCTTCTGGTCTAGGATGTCTTTAGATATCTGCTCAGCAGCTATTTGGTCCTCATCTCATACCTTCATTTCTCATTACAAGTTTTATATTGTGTCTCGGAATAGAGCATTCTTTGGCTCTGCAGCGCTCTGGAATATACTTCCATGCGGGCCACCCAGGAGTTTATGGTAGCTGGGGACTCTGTCCCACAGGTTGAAGATCAAATGAAGTAAAATACTTCAGATAAAGAAGTTATGTATTCACCATAACATTCCATCTGAGTAGTAGTACTTCATTTGTGTTCAACCTCCCCCTTCCCCCTGACCTTGTCATGGATGCAGGCTGTGTTTAGCTTTGTATAAAGTGTATGGCCCTTGACTCTGTCCAGGACTGGAAGTGTCATGGAGATTCCTGTTATGGTAAGGTGATATTGCGTCGGGTATATGATATCTTTTAGGCAGCAAACTCGATCTGAAGGGAGAAGGGAGACAGGGGCATTATGGGTAAAGGGAGGAGTCTGGAGCTCGGATCCATAGCTGGAAAATGCGGCTGTGTTGGATCGATGTGGATCCAAAACCCACAGGTTGAAGACAAATAAAGTACAGCTACTGAGATGGAACGTTATGGTGAGTGCATCGGTTCTTTTTTTATCTCATCCCTGCTTATCTTGGATGTTGATTCTTGAGCCTCATTTTCATCTAACCTTTGCATCAAGTTCATTTGTGTCTTTCCTTGGTCTCAACGTTACTCTACTTTATGCAGATTTTCATGGGATTTCCAGAATCGCTTAATAGTATCCCTGGTTATTTTTCTTTCTTAGGCTTATAAAGGCCCTAGGGGCCAATAGCGTAGTAACCTCCTGTGAACCTATGATACATCTGGGGCTCAACTTTCAGGTAAACTGCTTTCCATTAGCATAATGTGTTTGTGAACAGTCTAGGCAAGTCTTTGGTCAAGTGCTGTGAATGAAAGCTGGATTTCAAGGTATTTTGAGAAAAAACTTGAGTTTTGTCCCTCTTAGATGCGTTTACATAAGAAGAAATGATCACATTCAGATCATTGTTTCATGTTCCAGAGCACAAATGTATGCCTTTAGAATGGCTTGGTGGCTTAGTATGTTGTACTGCTTCTCTCTGTTGCCTCTTATTGGCTTAGTATGTTGTACTGCTCTCTGTTGCTTCTTATTGGCTTAGTATGTTGTACTGCTTCTCTCTGTTGTCTCGGATATGGCACATTTATGCTTTAAGACATGATCTGTGGAACAACTTTGCTATGATCTCTTCTAATCTCAGTCTGTTGAAACCAGATCTGTTGTGTAAAACCAGTGGTGAGCTTTATTGATTCTGCCTACCCTCCCCTGCTGTTGTGAGACAATGGAGTCGGTAGATGTAAGTTAGATGAGTGTGCTGGATGCATTTGTTTTTTAATAGATTTCTGAGTTACGCTTTTCATCATTCAGAAGTGTGACTCATTCAGTGAATCAGTGGCGCATGGAGAAAGCCCTCTGATACTACTGCAGAAAGGTAGGGGCGACAGAGACAGGGATGTTCTTCGTGTTTCACTGCTGCAGTCATTACATTCGGGTTATCTGCTTGTAGTAGCCCTCAGTCGGCCTGATTATCAAAGTCTTGGGTCCTGCGTCGGTTGCTGTCTCATCTTCCATGATGTCAGGTAGTCAGGGGTATAAAGCATGCAGCTGACGCCATTACATCAGTCTTTCTTGCTGTGCGGTGCCCGAAGCAGAAGCAGTTCGCAAGTGCCGGTCGGCCGACTCCTGAAATTTTCGTTTTCGAGTTTCAGAACCGAAGACTTCAACTAAAGCTAAGTATCCCGTTGGGGAAACTTTTTCTTGCTCTAAACCGGTGTCAGTAAAAGTCAATAATTGCATTTCTTGTGGAAAGCAAATACCTCATAAAGATTTTCATTTGTACTGTATTCCTTGCCTAGGCCCTGACCATGACGTACCTCGCTGTCAGCTTTGTGCCTTATTTAATCCACGAACTATTCGTCGTCGGTACATTTTCGCTTCTAAATATTTTGGTACTCGGTTCAATTATCCAGATATGTCTTCGGTAAGCCACCCGACTACCTACATTCCAAAAAAACGCAAAGATAAAGACAGAGACAGGCCACCTAGGTCCAAAGCTGCCGATGATGCTTCTCCTAAGCTAGTCGCCAGTTCGCCGGTACTCAGTGAGGTGCTTTCGTAGCCCCGATACCCGCTACGTCAGATTCGCAGGCCTCTACTGAGACCCATTCGGAGTCCGGTTATGCCGCAAGATGCTTCAACTGTGGAACCCACGGATGTCTCTACCTTGGATGGGTCCGGAGCCGCTGTGCAGGCACCAGCTTCTGAGGGTGTATTCATGCCTACGGACTTGCATATTAAAACGATGCCTCCTTCTCTTATGCCTAAATCTCGAACCATGCCTAAAAAAACAACGCTCAGGCCTCTATGCCTAAAAAACAAATGATAAGAATGGCTGAAGATCTAATAACTCTAATCAGGGGTAGCCAACCTCCCTTTCTAAAAGGCCTAGGACTGAAGTGACTTATGAATCTTCTGACCAGGATTCTGTTTTTTCTGATTTTTCTGATGATATGGATTTGCCCTTATCTACTTATGAGGATTCTGATGCAGAGGACTCTATCCCCTCTGCTTTCCCCTCCAGAGGATTTTTCTTTTGGGGAAACCTTACATACTCTAAGGGAGCATTTCCACTGGGAAAGCCAGGATTTTTCTGATTCTGAAAAGAGGCTTAGGGATTTCTTACTCCTACCTCAGCATAGGCCTTTAGCTATTCCTCCTGTACTAGACATTGTTGATTATGCTTTTTCGGAATCTAGTTTGGGCCCTGATACCTTGCCTCCTGCTCCCAGAAAACCAGACGGATACTACAGGGTTCCTGAGTCACACAAGTTTCTTTTTAAAAATACTATTGCGGACCCTGAGGCTATTTCACAGGGGCCCGAGGGCATTAAGGCTTCTACTGCTAAAAATCCTACCCCTTCTGATAGAGACTCCAGGGCGCTGGGTAGATGGGGTAAGAAGGTTTACACTTTGCAACCTTGGCCATTAGGGTTTAAACTGCCAGTTTCATATGTTAAAGTATCAGCAACGTGTTATTGGATTGTTTAAACAGAAAATGATGTTGATTCCTTACTGTTAGGAAAATAAAGAATTACAGGATTTAATGCATTCTGCTGAACAAGTTGGAAAACATACTTTGCAGTGTGGTTTTGATTCATTAGAGGTCTCTTTGCAGGGCAGCTGTTACTGGGTTTGTACTCAGAAGGCATGCTTGGCTTAAGGAGCAATCTTTGCCAGATCATGTTAAAGCTAAATTGTTGGATGCTTCCTTGAATCAGGACCGCCTGTTTGGTAACAAGGTTGTGGAAGTTCTTAAAAAGATGGAAGATAAAGCTAAATCTATGCAAACTGTTAAATATTTCTTACAAGTTCAGCCTCCTAGATTTAGTAGGCACTGGCCTTCTAAGAACTGGTCCTTTCTAGCCCCTTCCAGGTCTTCTCAAGCAAAACCCAGACGCAGCAAAAATCCCAGGTTTCAGACCCAGGGGACACAAAGGACTAAGCAGTGGTGGGCCTCCACTTCCAAATTTGGGAGTAGTAAGACTCCCCCCTATGGGGTAAACTGACCCACTGACTTCCTTTTAAAATTTCCAAGCACTTATCTACTGGCTGCCCCTTTGGGGGGAAAGATTGCTCTTCATGCAAAGAATTGGGAACTCGTTACCCAGGACAAATGGGTTTTAAATGTAGTGTCCCAGGGATACAGATTTCAATTCCATACGTTGCCAACGCCAAGCGGGTGGCTGGACCTACCCCCAAATCGGTGGGCAGAGGCCCAAAAACAAGTACTTTCTCTCTTAAACATAGGGGCTATTCAACTGGTACCAGCAGAGGAAAAGGGACAAGGTTTCTACTCGAGACTTTTCCTGGTACCCAGAAAAGACAATTCATGGTGTCCTATCCTGGACCTGTCTACTCTAAACACCTTTTTGGAGATTCCAAAATTCAAGATACTGACTCTTCAACAATAACTTCCTATGCTAGGCAAAGATGCCTGGTTGGCAACACTAGATTTAAAAGAAGCTTACCTGCACATCCCAATCAGGGAATCTTGCAGAAGATCAACAAAAAACTGTTCCACATCTTGTAGAAGATATCTACGCTTCAAATCAGTTCTCTGCACTGCCCTTTGGCTTATCTACTGCACCCAGGGTATTCACAAAGTGCCTAGCTCCATTTATTGCATTTTGCAGGCAAAGAAATATTCAAATATACCCATACCTGGATGATTGTCTAATTCAGGTAGAAAGCCAGGACATACTTTTGAATAATCTGGCCTTTGTACAAAGGGTTCTAACTTGTCTGGGGTACACTATAAACGAAAAAAATCACACCTGGTACCCTGTCAACTAATTGTATTCCTGGGAGCAAGCTTGAATACAACTGCCCAGATGGCCTACGTCACGCCAGAGAAACGCATTCATTTGACAACCTACTTCAAACAAGTGGCCACAAAGACCCTGCTATCTGCAAGACAAATACTGCAAGCCTTGGGGTTCATGGCCTCTTGCATTCTTCTAATTCCATATGCAAGACTGCATATGAGGAAACTACGGTGGTATCTAAAAAGCCTATGGTGTCAACATTCTCCGGATCTAGAAGCAATGATTCCTATCATACCTTGCCTATGCCTAGAGTCCCTTTGGTGGGCAGAGGCCTGCCACCAGAACAAGGGACTACCTTTCACACCACCCCCTGCCACCCAAACCCTAACAACAGACGCATCAGACTATGCATGGGGGGCTCACCTGGCAGGGAAGTGCATTCAGGGCAAATAGAACCCAAGTCAAATGCACCTGCATATCAATCAAAAAGAAATGTTAGCTGTACAGAATGCTGACAGCCTTCAAGTGCCACATTATTCCAGGACAACGAATGGTAAAGATGGACAACACCACTGCTATGTGGTACATAAACAGGCAGGGGGTACACATTATTACCTCCTCTGCAGACTAGCCATGGCATTGTGGAATACAGCCTTGAGCTACCAAGTGCACCTACAAGCTCAATTCCTGCCAGGAAAGTTAAATACACTGGCAGACGGACTAAGCAGAAACCTCATTGACCCACACGAGTGGCAACTGGAACCAAGGATTTTCAACACGTTGACAAGCAAATGGGGGAGCCCATATATAGACCTGTTTGCCTCACCCCGGAACTACCAATTGGACAAATTTTGCACAAGGACTCCCCACAAACAAGCCTGGAAAGTGGATGCTCTGTCCTTCAGCTGGATAAACCTGGATAAACCTATCAGTTTATGCCTTCCCCCCTCTGCCTCTGTTCTCCAAAGTACTACTAAAAATCAAACAGGACAAACCAAGGATGGTTTTGATTGCTCCAGACTGGCCACGCCAACACTGGTACCCCCTCCTGCACAGTGTGTCGCAGTTACCCCCATGGCACCTGCCTCAGACTCCTTCCCTGCTGTCTCAACAGTTGAACCAGATTCTGCACCCTCATTTTCTAACACTGAACTCTGCAGCCTGGCTAATTACATAATCTCTCCTTTGCCACCCCTCAGTAAACCTGTGATGGATATCATTTTATAGAGGCAAGGAGGCCTAGCACTAGAAAGTCCTATGCTGAAAAATGGAAAAGATTCTGTGCCTGGAACCAGTCTCAAGGGATGAGCACAGCAGCGCCCAATTTACCTCAGGTTTTACAGTACTTAACTGAGATGCTTCACAAGGGCCTGTCTTTTTCCTCAATAAAAATTCATGCCTCAGCCATTTCAGGTCATTATAACACAGAGCCTCCCCTCTTCTCTCTCCCACTGCTCAAGCAGTTCCTCAGAGGGGCCAAAAATTTAAGATCACCCAGGAGAGCTCCAACCCCAGCTTGGGACCTTAACTTTGTTTTGGAGAAACTCACTCTCCCTCATTTCGAACCAGCTGCTACTGCAGACCTAAAATTTCTTTCTTGGAAAACAGCTTTCCTTTTAGCAATCACTTCAGCTAGAAGGGTATCTGAATTACAGGCCCTTATGGCGGTGGAGCCTTTCATCATCTTTCATGCGGACAGGGTGTCTCTCAGAACCAATCCATCCTTCATGCCCAAGGTGGTATCCAGTGTGGCTCTCAGTCAGTCCATTTATTTGCCAGCCTTCTTTCCCAATCCACAGAACAAAGGGGAACAGATATTGCATTCCTTAGATGTGCACAGACAACGCATATTCTACTTGGACAGGACTAAACCTCAAAGGAAATCTTAACTGCTGGTAGCATTTGCTGCAGGGGCAGAGGGGAAGGCTATTTCAAAGCAAACCATTTCTAAATGGATAGGCCATTGCATTCATTTCTGCTATAAGCACCATGGAAAACCTATCCTCCAGGGGATCAGACCTCACTCCACCAGGGCTGCATCTACCTCTACAGCCTTTCTCAGAGGTGTCCCTACCAGGGACATCCTAGAATCTGTTACCTGGAGTTCTGTACATACTTTCACCAACCATTACCATTTGCCAATTTTCTCTAAACCCAGAGCTGGCTTTGCCATTGCAGTCTTGTAGGGCCTTATAGCTGGTCCTAATGCTATCTAAATTCCTCCTCCCAACCACAGCTTTGGGAATCTACCCAAATGTAATGACTGCAACAGTGAAACACAAAGAACATAGTACAGTTGTGTACACTTACCATAAATGTAGATGTTGTAGTGTATTCACTGTTGCAGTCCTGGTTACCCTCCCTCCAGCCCCCTAACTTCTTTTGGCTATACCTCTACTTTCCTTTACTATGCTTAAAAGACTTTTTGGTGTATTTGCTTTTTTGTTGGAGGTAGATCATTGTACTTTTATATTTAATTGCTCCCCATTAGGGGGGCACCTGACATCTGGGGCAAGAAAAACTGATGTAATGGCGTCAGCTGCATGTTTTATACCCCTGACAACCTGACGTCATGGAAGAAAGAACAGCAACTGACACAGGACTCAAGACTTTGTTAATCAAGTTGACTGAGGGCTACCTGCAAGCAGATAACCCAAATGTATGTATGTATGCCGTGAGATTCTCGGAGTATTGAGCCCGCGGATGTCTCTCCCTTGGATGGGTCCAGAGCCGCTGAGCAGTCACCAGCTTCTGAGAATGTTTTCAGGCCTCAACATTTTTATGTTAAACCGACGCCAGCCTCAGAAACAAGGTCAAAAACATCTTCTATATCTAAAAAAATGATGCATGAGTCACGTGCTCAGGCCCCTATGCCTAAAAAGCAGATGATCAAAATGGCTGAGGATTTAATTACCTTGATCGGGGGTTCCCAACCACCCCACCCCCACTCCCCTAAGAGGCTTAGGAAAGGCACTGATTATGAATCTTCAGATCAGGTTTCCATTTCTTTTGATCAGGAATTTTCTATTCCACCCTATGAGGATTCTGATGCAGAGGAATCCATCCCATCTGCATCTCCTCCTGAGGATTATTCTTTTAGAGAGACTTTGCGTACTTTAAGGGAACATTTTCACTGGGAGAGTCAGAACTTCTCTGAATCAAAAAAGAGGCTCAGGGATTTCCTCCTTCTTCCTTAGTATAGGCCTTTGGCAATACCTCCTGTATTAGACATGGTTGATGTGTTTTCGGAATCAAGCATGGCTCCTGATTCCCTGCCTCCGGCTCCTAGTAAGCCAGACAGATATTACAGGGTTCCTGACTCCCACAAATTTCTATTCAAAAATCCTGCTGCTGATCCTGAGACTATTTCTCAGGGTCCCTAGGGTGTAAAGGCCTCTACAGCCAAAAATCCTGCCCCCTCTGACAGAGATTCCAGGGCGCTGGATAGATGGGGAAAGAAGGTTTATGCGTCTGCAACCTTGGCAATCAGGGCCTTAAACTGCCACTTTCATATGCTTAAATATCAACAGCATGTTATGGGCTTACTGAAACAGAAAATGATGTTGATTTCTGATTGTGTGGAAAATAGAGTTACAGGAATTATTGCATTCAGCAGAATGTTGGAAAGCATACTTTGCAATGCGGTTTTGATTCCTTGGAGGCCTCTTATAGGGCCGCCATTACTGGATCTGTGATTAGAAGGCATGCCTGGCTCAAGGAGCAAAATCTGCCTGAACATGTTAAAGCTAAATTGTTGGATGCCCCTTTGCAGCATGATACTCTGTTTGGTAATAAGGCAGAAGAGGTTTTAAAGAAAATGGAAGACAAAGCTAAATCTATGCAAACTGTAAAAGATTTCTTTGCAAGTGCAGCCACCCAGGTTCAGTAGACACTGGCCTACTAAAAACTGGTCCTTTCCTGTGTCCAATAGAGCCACTCAAGGCAAATCCTTGCACTCAAAAGGCTCCAGATACCAATCATAGGGTTCTTACAGGTCAAAGCATTGGGGTGCCTCCACCTCCAAAACTAGAGGAAACAAAGCACAACCCTACAGTAAGCAGTCTAAATAACTTCCCTCTACCTTCACCAAGCACTTATCTTTTGGCAGCCCCTTTGGGGGGGGGGGAACTAGCACTTCATGCTCAGAATTGGCAGTTAATTATCCAGGACAAGTGGGTATTAAACATAGTATCCCAGGGGTACAGATTTCATTTCCATACTTTGCCAATTCCAAACGGTTGGCCAGATCTGCCACAAAATCAGTGGGCAGAGGCTCAGAAACAAGTTACGTCCCTCATGGATATGAGGGCTATTCAACCAGTACCAGAAAAGGAAAAAGGACAAGGTTTTTATTCAAGACTTTTCCTAGTACCCAGAGAAGACAATTCATGGCATCCAATACTGGACTTATCGATTCTGAACATGTTCCTGGACATTCCAAAATTCAAAATGCTGACTTTACAACAGCTTCTGCCAATGCTAGGCAGGAATGCTTGGTTAGTGACTCTAGACTTAAAAGAAGCATACCTGCATATCCCAATAAGGGAATAATGCTGAAGATACCTCTGCTTCAAAGCAGGTTTTTTGTATTACCAATTGTCTGCACTGCCCTTTGGCTTATCTACTGCCCCCAGGGTCTTTACAAAGTGCCTGGCACCAGTAATTACATTCTGCAGACAAAGAAGCATACAAATGTATCCTTATCTGGACGATTGTCTCATTCAAGCAGAGGACAAGGACACTCTTCTTCAACATCTGGCAATTGTAAAAAGGCTTCTAACATGCCTAGGGCACACACTAAACAAAAAGAAATCACAACTAGTACCCTCTCAAATAATTACATTCCTGGGTGCAAGCTTGAATACAACTGCCCAGATGGCTTACTTTACGCCAGACAAACAAAGGCAACTAAAAACATACTTCAAACAAATGGCAACAAAAACCCAGTTATCTGCAAGACAAATTCTGCAGGCTTTGGGGTTCATGGCATCCTGCATTCTACTGATTCCATATGCAAGACTGCATATGAGGAAACTACAGTGGTACCTAAAAAGTTTATGGAGTCAACATTGTCACAGTCTGGAAACAATAATTCCTCTCATTCCCTGCCTACAGCAGGAGTTTCTTCGGTGGACAGAGACATGTCACCAAAACAAGGGACCGTCATTCACTCTAGCCCCTGCCACGCAAACCCTAACTACAGACGCATCAGACTATGCTTGGGGGCCCACCTGGTGGGGAGATGCATTCAGGGCAAATAGAGCCCAAACCAGATGCTTATCAACCAGAAAGAGATGCTAGCTGTTTGACAGGTTTCAAGAACTTACTTCATCCAGGACAACTACTGATAAAGACGGACAACACCACGGTTATGTGGTACATAAACAAGCAGGGGGGTACACATTCCTACCCCCTTTGCAGACTAGCCATGGCATTGTGGAACACAGCCTTGACTTACCAGGTACTTCTTCAAGCTCATTTCCTGCCAGGAAAGCAAAATACTCTGGCAGACGACCTAAGAAGAAATCTTATGGACCCGCACAAATGGAAGCTGGATCCACAAATCTTCAGCATGGTAACACAGAAATGGGGGAGCCCAGACATAGATCTATTTGCCTCTCCCAAAAACTGTCAGTTGGACAAATTCTGCACAAGAACTCATCACAAAAAAGCATGGAAAGTGGATGCCCTATCCTTCAGCTGGAAAAACCTATCAAGTCTGTGCCTTTTCTCGTCTGTCTCTACTTTCCAAGGTCTTACTAAAAGTCAGACAGGAAAAATCAAAAATGATCCTAGTGGCTCCGGACTGGCCTCGCCAGCACTGGTACCCACTTCTAAGGAATATGTCTCAACTCCCTCCATGGTACTTGCCTCAAATACCTCGTCTACTGTCTCAGCAGAACAATCAAATTCTGCACACTCTGCTCCAAACTCTGAATCTTGCAGCATGGCTGATCAATTAATTATTCAAACAACACCTCTCAATAAATCTGTGATGGATGTCATTTTGGAAGCCAGAAGGCCTAGTACTAGAAATTTTTATGCTGATAAATGGAAGAGATTCTGTGCTTGGAACCAAGTACAAGGAACAGACACAGCAAAGCCCAATATTCCTCTGATTTTACAATATTTGACTGAGATGCTTGACAAGGGCCTATCTTTTTCTTCAGTAAAAATCCATGCCTCTGCCATCTCGGCTCACTACAATACAGAGCCTCCCCTCTTTTCTCATCCTCTGCTTAAACAGTATCTTAGAGGGGCCAAAAATTTAAGGCCTCCCAGAAGATCACCAACTCCTGCATGGGACCTCAATTTTGTGCTGGAAAAACTCACCCTGCCTCCTTTTGAACCAGCCGCTACTGCGGATATAAAATTTCTGCCTTGGAAAACAGCTTTTCTCTTGGCAGTCACTTCAGCAAGAAGGGTTCCAGAACTACAGGCTCTCATGGCAGTGGAGCCTTTTATTATATTTTACCCGGACAGGGTGTCTCTCAGAACCAATCCTTCTTTTATGCCTAAGGTGGTATCCAGTGTGCCTCTTAACCAGACCAACATGCCAACATTTTACCCAAATCCGCAGAACAAGGGAGAGCGGATTCTGCATTCATTGGACATACACAGACAACTAAGATTCTACTTAAACATGACCAAATCTCGAAGAAAGTCTGAGCAACTAGTGGTAGCATTTGCTGCAGGGGAAGACTATATCAAAGCAGACTACTTCTAAGTGGATAAGCCACTGCATTCGTTTCTGCTACTTGCACCATGGTAAACCTGTGCCCAAGGTGATTAGATCACATTCCATCAGGGCTGCCTCTACTTCAGCAGCTTTTCTCAGAGGGGTTCCAACCCAAGACATTCTAGAAGCTGCTACTTGGAGCTCTGTTCATACCTTCACAAAACATTATAATTTGCCTCTCTTCTCCAAATCCAGGGCAGGCTTTGCCACTGCAGTTCTGCAGGGCCTTATAGCTGCTCCTAATGCTGTTTAGTTCCATCCTCCCATCCATAGCTTTGAGATTCTACCCAAATGTAATGTCTGCAACAGTGAAACATAGTACAGTTGTGTACACTTATCATAACTGTAGATATTCGAGTGTATTCACTGTTGCAGTCCGGGTTACCCACCCAGCACCCCCCTTTCTATACCTTTTCTTTCCTTCACTATACACTAAAACCTTTGTGGTGTGTTTGCTTCGAGATAAAGATAAAGTTTATGTTGCTAAAAGTGCATTTATATATATTTTTGTTTATTTATATATATAATATTTTTGCTCCCCATTTTGGGGGGCACCTGACATCTGGGGCAAGAAAAACTGAATAAAATGGTGTTGGCTGCATGTTTATACCCCTGACGACCTAACGTCATGGAAGAGGAGACAGCAACTGATGCAGGACCCAAGACTTTGTTATTCAGGCTGACTGAGGGCAACCTGCCAGCAGAGCCAAATACTGCGGTGGTGGTGCTGCGGTAGCGTTGTCGCCTCACAGTTAAGACGTTGTCCTGTTCGATTCTCAGCTAGAGCGTCTTCTGTGTGGAGACATGCGTGAATGGGCGTACCTTCCTTGAAGGTTGTGCGTCAGGGCTGACAACTCGGCACATAAAAAATCTACTGCCAATCATTAGTGGACTGGAGTTCCGCTGTGGCGACCCCTAACCGGGAAAAGCCAAAAGACACAACAACAATGACTGCAACAGTGAATACACTCTAACATCTACATTTATGGTAAGTGTACGCAACTGTACTTTCTAAATGGATAGGCCATTGCATTCATTTCTGCTATAAGCACCATGGAAAACATATCCCACAGGGGATTAGACCCTATTTAACCAGGGCTGCATCTACCTCTACAGCCTTTCTCAGAGGTGTCCCTACCAGAGACATCCTAGAAGCTGCTACCTGGAGTTCTGTACATACTTCCACCAAGCATTACCATTTGCCAATTTTTTTCTAAATCCAGAGCTGGCTTTGCCATTGCAGTCTTGCACGGCCTTATAGCTGGTCCTAATGCTATCTCAATTCCTCCACCCATCCTTAGCTTTGGGAATCTACCCAAATGTAATGACTGCAACAGGGAAACATGAAGAACATAGTACAGTTGTGTACACTTACCATAAATGTAGATGTTCGAGTGTATTCCCTGTTGCAATCCCTGACTATACCTCTATTCTCCTTTACTATACTTAAAAGCTCTTTGATGTATTTGTTTTTTTTTGTTGGAGGTATAACCTTGTGTGTGTGTGTGTGTGTGTGTGTGTATGTATATATATATATGTATATGTATATATATATATATATATATATATATATATATGTATGTGTATATATATATATATATATATATATATATATATATATATATATATATATATATATGTATGTATGTATGTATATATATATATATATATATATATATATATTTAATTGCTTCCCATTATGGGGGGCACCTGACATCTGGGGCAAGAAAAACTGATGTAATGGCATCGGCTGCATGCTTTATACCCCTGACTACCTGACGTCATGGAAGATGAAACAGCAACCGATGCAGGACCCAAGACTTTGATAATCAGGCCGACTGAGGGCTACTGCAAGCAGATTACCCAAATGTAATGACTGCAACAGTGAATACACTCTTAACATCTACATTTATGGTAAGTGTACACAACTGTACTTTCTGCTGACTGACCCACAGTGGCCGTGAGAACTGAGACTTCTGGATGTGATTGAGATAGCCCAGACAGTGTTTATCGTTCTACCACAGCAAAGTACAGTATGTTTCTGATCCAAGAAGGAAAAAGGGACCTTAGTACAAGCAGGCTGCATGACCTTAAGGTTTGAAGGGTGGATCTTGTCTGTGCTGTCATTTAAGGACAGACACTTGGAAGAGGTTGCTTAACTTATAGGAAGCCTGAAGACTTGCGTTAGGAAATCTTATTTAACTAAGTGGAAAAGGTTTTATGTGATACATTTGTAAGAATATTTACCCAAAGCAGTATTGTGAGCTCTGTTCCTGCACTTTCTCAAACCAACTTTTTGTACATCCATTATGGTACACTTCTTTAGCCATTGCACTATGCTTGTGCATGGAATTACCTTTGGCCTCCCACTACATGACAAAGCCGTTTTTGAAGTTTGGTACTTTGAAATCAGCTAGGAAACTGATGTCCCTACCTGAGAGTTAAATTTTATTCTTCTAAAATTTATACTGGTCCCCTTTTGAGTCCAGTGCTTCTTTACTGCTCAAGTTCCTACCTTGTAAAAAAAAAAAAGTCTTGGTGGCAATTTCTTCAGCCAGAAACAAGACAGAGCTGCTGCCTGTTGTGTGCAGGGAGTGCTATATAGTGTTCTGTAGGAACAGGGCCAACTTTTAAGCAAATCCTTCTTTATAAAAAGGTTGTTTGTGAGTATACAGGGAGCATTGTATAGTGTTCTATAGGAACAGGGCCAACTTTTAAGGCAAATCCTTCTTTATAAAAAGGGTGTTTGTGAGCTGGTACTGAGATAGATTATCCAGTTACTTACTGTCCTAACCAACAGATAGAGGCTAGAAGGAGTCTCTGCTTCTGAATGCCCAGCGAAGTATTACATTTCCAGAACCAAAAAAGTCAGGCAGATGGAGCAGCCCTTCCTCTCCATTATGCCTAGGAAAATCTGTGCACCACTCTGTAAGCAGGTGGGTTCCAAAAATGTATGGAGTCCAGCTACAAATCATTAAGCTCAGTCCCGTCACTGTAGTGAGATAAAGCCATGACTAAGACCAAGGCTTTCTGTGTTCATGAGGCATGTGGCATCTGGTGATTGCTGATGTGGGGTGGGGGTGATGAGGTTGTGCCTGCTCATAGTTTCCATGGAAATAGGGTCCAGAGATGGTTGTAGACAGATAATAGTAGTGATGCCAGTATTCTCTGGCAAATTGGTGCTGTGTAGAGGGTGTTTGAGGGTTGCTGTCACCACATCGATGGGGACGTTCCTCTCATGAATGCCCGTACATTCTCCTTTCTGATATCAGTCAGCTGATAGGTTCATAGGTGTGTACTAGGCTAATGGCCTTGGAGCCTTTACAAGCCTAGCCCATAGGACTACCCTGGCATCGCGCCACCCGACCTTAGTTCCTAGTGCCTCTGTCGAGTAGAGCCACTGGAGTGATCCCTGGGGTGAATTTTTTATTTCCCATCCACTCATCAAGATTTCTCTTGAAGAGGGCCAGTGAGGTGCTCTGCTTGACATGTATGGGAAGTCTATTCCATAGCATGGGCGGTCTCTGGGTTATGAACCTGTCCCTCCAGCATGTTCTGTTGATTGTGGTAATGAGGTTGAGATCTCTGGAGCGTGTGGTGTGGACGGATTGGGATTTCTTTAGATGTAGCATTTCTAATAGAGCTGGGTCAGACATGGCTTTGTAAGTCAAGCAGAGATCACCTCTAAGTAGGCGATATGAGACAGAATAGTTGGAGCTTTTTCAGTCTATCCATATAGGACAAGTGTTTAAGGCCTAGGATCCTCTTTGTGAGGTACTTTTGTGGCCTCTCCAGTTGTTGCAGGTGTCTAGTGAGGTACATGCCAAATGGGGCATTGTCCTCTGACTGGCCTAATGAGGGAAGAGTAGAGGGAGACAATGACCACTTTCTTCCTGGATGCAAAACCCTTAGTAATGAGATGTGCCACATAGAAGGACTTTCTGACCACAGTGGCAGTGTGGTGGTCAAAAACGAGGTTGCTGTCCACCTATGTTCCCAGATATTTTATAACACCTTCTGTGTTCAGTGGACTATCATTGATGTGGTAGTTCATGGGAACTGAGTTTTTCCCAAAGGGGATGACGACATTTTTTGGCACTGAGCTTAAGGCCAAGGTTCTGACACCAGTTGTTGGTCTCATTGAGGTCTTTCTGTAGGATGTCACCATCACTTGGGGAGTTAACAGTAGCTCCCAACTTGCAATCATCTGCGAATTTTGTCAGCCAGAGTCCCTTCTTGTTGGCTTGGACTTCAGAGAAGTAGAGGAGAGGACCCAGGACCAAACCCTGTGAGACTCCACTCGTTACTGGTCGGCTTTCTGACTTGGAGTCAGCTACTTTCACACTGTGGGTTCTATCTGTGTGCCAGTTTGCAACCCACCTAGTGATATAGGGGTTGATGCCTAGCTTAGTAAGTTTTTCTATGATTCCTGAGTGGGGAATGGTATCAAAGGCCTTGGCCACATCAAGGTAGGCTGTATGAACCACCTTGCCTTCATCCACAGCTCTGGTGACTGACTCAAAGAAGTCGACCAAGTTGAGCAGGCATGATCTACCCTTCACAAAACCAAACTGTGTAGGATCCAGAGTTTGGAGATTTCCTATGTCCTTGTTTACTAGGTCCATGATGATGCGTTCCATACCTTTGCATATCAGACTCATCAGGCTAATGGGGCGATAGTTCCTGGGGTCTGTAGTCTCTCCTCCTTGGAGAGGGATAACTGTAGCAGTCCGCCATTCCGCCATTTGGTAGGGACAAAGCCTGAGGTGAGGCTGTGATTGAACAGGGCACACAGGTGAGGTTGCCAGTTCACTCTGTAGTTCATGTAGAACACAGCCAGAGATACTGTCAAGTCCCATAGAAGCTGTATTCTTGGCCTTGGACAATGCTGTTTTAACCTGTGCAGCAGTAATACTTGGGTGCCTGGCAATCTACTGGTATTGTGATTGGTCCTTTGTAGGGGAAGAGAGGGGTAAAGTTAGCACTGAATCTGTCCACCAGTATGTTTGCAATATCTGTTGGCTCAGTATAGGAGGTACCATTGTGCAGTAGCTCAGAGCAAATCTGGGTATTGCCATGGAGATTATTTACATAACTGTAGAAGGCCTTGTGGTTGTCTTTACTATCTGCTGCAATTCTGTTTTCATAGCTAGCTTTAGAGGATTTGATGAGGGATCTCAACCTTTTGTTGAGGCTGATAAGGGAGTTTTTCCAGTTTGGTTATGGCAGGGGACCACAATGGCTTCCTTTTTTGTGAGGAGAGTGTCGTAGTTCTGTTGGGTATGGCGAGATCCATGCATTTGAGTATGTGTTCGTACAGTGCATTGGTGTATGATTTGGTGGTCATGCAACTATTCTCCATTTGCATGGGTGCCGTGATGTTAGCCTCCTCTGTTTTTAGGAGCCCAAAGTTAGCTTTGGAGAAGTTTTTTATGGTGGTTACCTTTGTTGGGGGGTGGGAGGGATGTGGACTTCCAAGGTGATTAGCTTGTGATCGGATCTAACCAGGGAGGAGTTGACTATTGGTGTAGAGCAACGATCGCCCGTGTTAGAAATGACCAGGTCAAGGATGTTGCTATCTCTAGTGGTAAGAACGAGCTGGTCCAGGGCATTGGAATTAATGAATTCCAGAAAGCGTTGGGCAAGTGTATTGGTACATGAGTAGTTTTCCCAGTTAATAGAGGGGTAGTTGAAGTCGCCCAATATGAGAGTGTTAAGTTGGACCCTAATGTTCTCTAGGGTGCTTAGGAATGTGGAGTGTGAATCTTGGGACATGGTTGGAGACCTATAGCAGGCTACGACCTGAATACGCTGTCTTACCCAATATTAGCTGCACCTGAAGTATCTCAGATGCGTTATGTTGGGCTACCAGTCTGGAGGTGTATGCATCCTTTATGAATATGGAAGCACCACCACCTTTGGAGCTTTGATCCAAGTTCTGAGGCCGAAAGGTGTGGAATGAGTTGTAGCCTGGTAGTGCATGGGGTGCTTTCTGCTGCCTTGAACCAGGTCACTGTTACAGCACAAATGTCGATGTTCTCCATTTTAAGGAGTACTTCGAGCGAGTGCATTTTGAGATTTAGACTTATAGCGTTGAGCAGCATGACCCTCAAATTGCATTTATTTGTAGCTGTTATGGTGGTAATTTGGTCTTTGGAACACCGCCTAAAAAAGGCACTATAGGGGTGGCAAGAGCCTTGGCCAGTATCCGGAAGCCCAAGGGTGATAGATACAAGCCATCTCTGGCAAAGCATCGAGGTCTGTCAATCATGTCATCCAGGCAGATAGATACTGGATCCCCTTAGAATGACATCAGAAACTTAGCCAGTTGTTGAAATCAAGTCATTTTCTGCTTGTACTGTGGTATCATTCTGGGTGATGGTAGGATGCTGCTCAGGGCTAGGTTCACACCCTCCTGGCCTACATAATCCAAGAGCTCCTCCATGTCTCTCTTCATGTAGTCCAAGGAGGTACGTCTCAGGTCATTCACACCCACATGTACAATGGCAGAGTCATATTTGTACCTGTTGTTTAGGGACCTGAGTGCGTGTGTTATGTGGCGGATCCTGGTGACTGACAGGTAGCTGACTATTGCTTTCTCCTTATTCAACCTAGTGAGTGGGACGTCAGTGTGCCTCACTGTTAAGTCACCTATGGCTGGTGTGGTGGGCATGCTGTTTTGCCTCAGGGGCTTTGGTTGAGTGGCACACTGTTTAGGAGAGTTGTGATTTGTGTTGTGTTGTGGTGGTTGAGTGAGTTTCTGCCTTGGAGGTCTCTGCTGTTTGGTTAGATTTTTATTGGAGCCTCCACGAATATGGGTGTGTGGTTTGTGTTTTTATGTGAAGGCAATGCTGGTGTGTTCTGGAGGGCTATGTGTTCCATGTGGTGTGGTGCAGGTGTTGACCTTCTCCTCTTGACCAGCTATTCCGGTCTTGGCTGGAGAGTGCGTGGCTTGCAATTTGGATATATAATTGCATCTCTCACAAGTGCGAGTGTTGGGGGGGGGGTAAGAGGAGAGGGTTGACAGTGTACATGAGGCAGTTGCTACATTGCCTCAGGATGCCCAAGTTCACCAGGTTAATTGGAGAAAGCACAAGGAACTGACCTTTAGACATGTCTGGAAGCAGGTGGGGACAAAAAATAGAAACGATAACCATGAGCTGCAGTGGAACATTGTTCACCCATCTTTGTTTTAGTCCTGGCATACTCCTGCACACCACAATTACCAGAACTGCACGTAGGGACTTAGCAAATTCCTCTGGGTATAGATTTCTCATAAAGGAGCTTCTTCTGGTGTGGGTCACACTGGGGTATTGGTCTATGTGAACATGTATACATGATAAAAGGACCATTACTAAGCTGGCAATTATTAGAAAGAAAAATACTTGTACTAATTAGATTATTAGGGGTGCCCACTAATGCACATTGCCAGAGTGGCAGCCATCATTACAGTGTTATAGGTCCCTAACCACGTACAAAGCTGTAGCCTTAGTTTTCTGGAACAGTATTCTTGTTAGATTGCGACTGGTACAGCAGCCATCTGCCTTCTTCTAGATTTTTTCTGGTTGCTCGAACTGTTAAGTCAAGTGGTTCTTTGTACACTAGTTACGCTGACATTGTATACACTTCCACATAAAGTCATTACTAGGACATCATCTAGAAAACTGTGTAGCTAACCATCTCCATCATGAAAACACTTCATGGTGTACAACTGTATTGTTATTTAGTCTTGGTTGAGTGATTAAAAAGCTGTTTCTGAGCCTTTCAGAGTAGCCTCAAAGCTTCAATATGAATCTGACACAATTTTTAGCCTAGTGCCAAGTTTCTGCTTTTGACTGGCTGAGAACTGTATCCACTAATTTAAATTGGCATGGTCTGCTGAATCCCTCTTGGTCACCGCACTCACTGGTAGAGTGAGCATTTGACTTATAAGAAACTAACATTAAAGGGAAGCGTTTTTACAGCAAAAATAGTCCAATCCACACTTGAGGTTATCAGGGGACTGTGAAAAAGATAATCAAAATAACGTAGATGTTTGTAAGCCTTGACGGTCAGTCAGTGGAAGCCTTGTTGTACCAGAGTTTAAATCTTAAGTGAAGAGATGTTTCTCACTGTTAAAAGATGGCCATTGCAGGGAGTAGAGCACATTTTGATAACATCGGTTTGACACGATGTCATTGTGCTTCTGCGTATCAGAGCGTGTGATGATGTAGTACGGTCAGCGAATCACAATTCACTGTTCATGACCGTTTAAACAGTCACTTCTACATTGCTTATTCTCTTTTTGAGCAGTCAACACTGGTATGATTTGGACTGTGGTATATGTGAAATATGTAGTAATTTGGTACACATAGTAAATCTTTTGTACAGCTTTAATCGGTAACATTGTAAATATGAACATACATTACTTTGGAACTAATACTCCATTTGCCAGCCCACTTGTACTCTTTATTTCATTTTTACTTTTTTAAATCCTCGGCTATAAGTTCAGTGCGCTAAGCTTTGTAAAAGTTTTGCTAATCCGTGAAGAAAAATGAGTTTGTGTCCTGCTGAGTGGATTTGCGCACTCCTTATTGCAACATGTGAAGATGAAGTGCGTGGTATCTTTAAATTCAGCAAAGTGCTACAGTTCTGAGATGTGCTTCATACAAGGTGCATGACTTGGTAGTGTGTACAATGTGACAGCTTTTGAGAGTCCAAAGCTACGCTCGTTTGATAGGCTGTCCTTTCACGTGCTGTTTGTTTCATTATTATTATTTTTAAGTGATGATTTAAGATCTTTAGTCTGTGTTTTTTTCGACTTGTAAATAAATGTTTTCTCACAAAAGGATTGACACTAGTTTTAGTTCGTAAGCTTCTTCTCAAAGAGAGACATGTTGTATTGTTCATCATATGAACTGTTGCTGCCTGGCCCCTTTTGTTTGCTGCACAGAGCACAAACACTGCACAGACCCGTTCAGCTGCCCCCCGTCTGATTGGAAGACAGCTTGCAAGTACTGTGAGAAGCGTTAAACGCCAGACCTATAGCAACTCTGTTGGGGTTCTCTTCAGAAAAAGCCACAGAAGTCCCAGGCAGCCCTTACTGGCTAAAGAGTGCCAAACACAGTAACCTCTGCAGTGCTATTTCCATAACAAAAGGAGGGACATAACAGGGGGCTTCATAACAATGCTCAACTTAGATTATCTGCTCAGCTGAGTAAATGCATTCTGGCAGCTTGGAAAACCTGGAAAGGCTTACTAGCACACTGGAAAGCCCATGGGAATTTTTTTTTGCACTGGGTTATTTGCTGGACATTTGAGACTAGGTCATCTGGAATGCTTTGCATGCTAGGGGCTATTTTTTTCCCCCTCATTCATCGATTTGCTCTGAATGAGCTAATATGTTGCAGAAATATATAGCTTTTTAGGAAAAGCATTTGTGAGGTAGGCCTTAATGATTTCAGTGCCCAGACAATAAAGTTAAACTTTGGTAACTAAATAAGTAAATCTGCAGGGGACTTGATCCCTTAGAGAGAGAGTGAGTGAGTGTGAGCAAATGTGGCACTTTGTTTAACTTGATATTTACTGCCCCGCATTCTTATGTCCAGTTAAGTCAGTTCTGCTCATATGTTAGTTTCCAGGGTTCAGGTCTCCATGGTGTATAAACCAGTAATGTTGAATAACAGATTTTGTGCTAGTGCAGTACATTTTACTTGAAGTTTACATTAGTTTATTATTTTTGCAGAGTTCAGTAGTGTTTCCTCAAAGGCTGAGTAGATATTTTAGGATTTTCATTTAATCGTCTTACCTGGTGAAGCCTTCCTCACTGTCCCTTCCATCACAGTGTAGGCTCCTTTTTGCCTACCTGAGTGTGGTCATTGTAGTGCTCCTCTGTCACTCCCACTCGGTAGGGCAGAGCTGGTCCTTTGCTGCTACATACATTCACAGTCAGCTTACCTGTGTTAAATCTCTACAGCCAGCAGTGTAAGTGATTTCCATCCCTCTGTCCTGCATACCAGCTTCTGAATTCCAAACTCAGATCCAGCCCTCCTCCTGTTCTGTCCATGGAGTCTTTAATGCTCAGTTTGACAGTCAGATTTGCCAGACTTCATTTTTGAATAAACCTTTGTGATGCCTTTGCTGTATTTGTGTATCCATTTTGACTTTTTTTGGACTATGGGGTGCTTTGATTCTAGTTCAGGAACCAAACCTTGCAGGTGGTATTGATTTAGTGTTTGCGTCTAATTCTTCTGTATGCCTTCTGTAGCTTAGGGTACACTGCCCTTCTTTGGCAGTTATGCTACTATTTAAGCTGGGTTGGGAGCCTACATTAGTTCCTGTATAATGGAGTCAGTAGTCCCTCCCACACGCTGTTAGGGTGCAATGCATAAACCATCTGGAACTTCAGACAGTGTTTGTTGCCCTGAAAGCTTTAAAAGGTGAGTTGATAACAGAACCGCTGCTGCTTATGTTGGACATCCAGTCTGTGTTGTAGTATCGGACCTCAGAAGGTATAAAAACACTGATGTGAAGTTGTTCTATCCCGCCTTCGTTCTCACTGATGGGTTTGGAGCCGATCCTCTGCTCCGACTCGGCCAAATACAAAAGCTCTTCAAGCAGCTCGTGGCCTACTCCCTATCCCATGATGCAGTGGCGTTTCCCCCAGATCTCGTTTGCCGCTGCAACAGATCGGGAGTTCTTCGACAGCTCTGGCCAGTATTATTGAAAATTTCTTTATATTTCTCAATAGTTATTACATTCCTGGATATTTTTCTATAGTTCTTGCTGTTTTCTTAGTTTCTAGTGAGAGTTAGATAGTTAAAGCTTAGAGAGTGCATTATTTGTTCTTTCAGTGGCCATTCTCTTTTCTAGGCCGATTATAACAACTTAATTGAGTTAGAGAGTTGTTTAGTTAAAGTTTTTTCTCCCTATCCCTATAGTGTGTGCTGTAGAGTTAGAAATAGTGTGTTAAGCGTGAGCCCGGAGTTTTTTAGGACAGTAGTTGCTTTTTTCTGTGTGCTGTAGTGTTAGAAACTGTAGAACTTACAGCCCTGTTTTTTTTTTTTTTTTTTTTTTGTTTGTTTGTTTTTTAAGGCTATCTTATACATGTATAATATTGTGTGGCTTCATAGCTAGTTATATAGTGTGTGCTGTGCTGTAGTGTTTAAATATTGATAGAGTTAGAGCCCTGTGGGCTATTTTATATATATATATATATATGTATGTATATATATATATATATATATATATATATATATGTATATATAGAGGATTGTATGTTTTCTCCATAGTTAATCATGTAGTGTGCTTTGCCTGTTAATTGTTACTTTATTGTATAGCTATGTCTCAAGAGAAAGATAAGTCTGGTTTCAAAAAGTGTCCCAAATGTGGACAAAAGATGTCTATTACAGATGGTCACACAGAGTGTGTTTATTGTTTAGGTGAGGTTCACCTTCAGGAGAATTGTGTCATCTGTCATTCATTTAGCTCTCGTGTTCTCCACGAACGTAGGAGCAAATTAATGGCCAGGGGATTATTGAAGTCCTCTTTTCAGGAATCCTTGGATAAGGGCAAACCGGCAAAATCATCCAAGACTGTCTTCTAGCTCGTCTTCTGGGTCGGAGTTGAAAAAGGGCTCATTGACAGCCAAACAGAGTCGGACTACCACCTCGGCACCATTGCATATGGAACTGGAGATTGTTGTTGTTGTTGTTAGTAGGAGCCAGTCCCAGATATTGGAGCCGGTATCTCCTACTCTAAAATCTCCAATCCTGCAATCAGTGGCCTCTTCGATAGCTTCTTCCCGATCCTCAAGACTATCTGATAAGGATGTGGATTGAGTGGTGCAGAGGCTTCTGCAGACCCAGGCGTTAGCAAAAATTCTGTTGGGGCTGACCCTTGGGGCTTCGGAACTGATCAGGACCCAGCCCATTTCTACTGTTCCTCCTCCGATTCGACCCGAAGTTTTGGAGCCAGAGTGTGTGGAGCTGATGCTTGTGGATCTGCCGGAGCCAACACCCCTTCCAGGTCTATCGGTCCTGACTAGTCTGACTTCGATGCCAACCTTAGAGTCTAGGAGACGACACTCATAGGTCGGGTCCGTAGAAGATAGTTGTACTGACCTTTCAGTTCCGACTTTGCCTCTTGGGGCCTCAGCTCGGGTGAGTTCGGCACTTACCTCGGGCTTGGAGCCCACCACTTTGGAGCAGCGGAGACTGCCTGTTTCCATGGATCCAGGTGTTTCTTTAGATCGGAGCCGGGGGGCCTTCGACGCCATGAGGAGAGCATTGTCCCCTCGGACACCACATCATCGGTACCAGCAACCTCCTCCCCTAAAGCTCCTACATCTGCCTCTGCTTCACTGAGCCCTCAAAAGCGTAGAGACCCAGAGCCTCAAGTCACCCCATTGGGTGAGCCCTGCTCTTCCAGGACCTCCCCAGAAGCTCCCACTGAGGAGGTTCCCAAGAAGAGGCTTTACAAGAGGAAGCATCTGGATTCTCCACAGGAATCCATCACATCGGTTACTGACTTAGACGAGTCAGAAGGGTCCCCCTCTGAAGATGTCTCTTCCTGTGATATCTTAGAAATACTGAAACAGAGGGGTGGCTGGAAGCCCAGTAACCCTACTGATGAGGAGTCAGTACTCCTGAAGGCTCTCCGGTCTCAGCCCTACACCTCTTGGGTGACTCCACCTTTTGATGAGCTGATAGACCTTCTTTCTCGAAAGGTGTGGGAGTCCCTGGATATCATGGAACCTGTCCCTCGGAGGCCTAGCAAATTAATAACGTCACCCCAGGACAAGGCTTTTCTTACCAAAGGAGTACCCGTTGATGCTATGGTGGTAGCAGCGGCAGCCACCAAAAAGGAGTTGTCAGAGACCTCCACATCTGTTCATCCTCCTAATAGGGAATGTTCTTCGTGTTTCACTGTTGCAGTCATTACATTTGGGTTATCCTGCTGACAAGTTGCCCTCAGTCGGCCTGAATTCCAAAGTGTTGGGTCCTACATCGGCTGCTGTCGCCTCTTCCCTGACGTCAGGTCGTCAGGGGTATAAAAGATGCAGCCGATGCCATTTTATTCAGTCTTTCTTGCCGCGCGGTGCCCAAAGCAGAAGCAGTTAGCAAGTGCCGGTCGGCCAACTCCTGAAATTTTCGTGTTCGAATTTCAGATCCGAAGTCTTCATTAAAAGCTAAGTACCCCGTTGGGGAAACTTTTTTCTTGCTCCAGACCGATGTCAGAAAAAGTTAATAATTGTATTTCTTGTGGGAAGCAAATACCTCATAAGGGCTTTCATTCTTACTGTATTCCTTGCCTAGGCCCTGACCACGATGTTGCTAGTTGTCGGTTTTGTGCTAGATTTAACCAATGCACAATTAAGCGTCGGTACAATTTTACATTAAGCTGTTTTGGGCGAAGATTTAATTATACAATGTCGTCAGATAGCCATCCGACTACCGGAGTTCACAAAAAACGCAAAGAAAAAGAAAAAGACAGGCAACTGAGATCCAAAACCAATGACGAAGCTTCTCCTAAGCTAGTCGCCGGTTCTCAGTGAGGCGCTTTCGCAGCCCCTAACGCCCGCTACTTTAGAGTCGCAGGCCGCTACCAACTCCCAAGTGGAGTCGGACAGGCCGCTTGAAACTCAAGGTATTTGAGCCTCTGAGATTATTCCCTCAGTTGGGTCCAGAGCCGCTGAGCAGGCATCGGCTTCTGAGGGTGTATTCAGACCTAAACAATTATGTATAAAATCGACTTCAAAGACTAAAACACCTTTAAAGGCAAAGAAACAAGTTCACAAGCCACAAGGACAAGCCTCCATGCCTAAAAAACAGATGCTCAAAATGGCCGAAGACTTAATTACCTTGATCAGGGATTCCCATCCCCCTTCTGATAAGAGGCCTAGGCAAGAGACAGACTTTGAATCTTCAGATCAGGTTTCCATTTCTTCTGATTCCTCTTCTGATCAGGAATATTCTCTTCCCCCCTATGAGGATTCTGATGCTGAAGAATCAATTCCTTCAGCTTCTCCTGCTGAGGACTACTCTTTTGGGGAAACCTTGCATACCATGAGGGAGCACTTCCACTAGGAGAGCCAAGATTTTTCAGAATCTAAGAAAAGGCTCAGAGACTTCCTTTTACTACCTCAACACAGGCCTCTAGCTATTCCACCTGTGTTGGACATTGTAGATTGTGTTCTCAGAGTCTAGTCTGACCCCTGACTCTTTACCTCCAGCTCCTGTTAAGCTGGACAGATACTACAGGGTCCTTGACTCTCATAAATTCCTTTTCAAAAACCCTACTGCAGACCCAGAAACTATTTCTCAGGGTCCCAAAGGTTTAAAGACTTCTACTGCAAAAAAACCCTACCCCCTCTGACAGGGATTCTAGGGCACTGGATAGATGGGGGAAAAAGATTTACACATCTGCTGCTTTGGCTATAAGGGCCTTAAATTGCCAGTTTCATATGCTCAAATATCAGCAATATATCATGACACTGCTTAAACAGAAAATGATGGCAAATTCTGATTGTGCAGAAAACAAAGAAATGCAGGATTTATTGCATGCAGCTGCACAAGTTGGAAAGCATACTTTGCAGTGTGGGTTTGATTCTCTGGAGGCCTCCTGCAGGGCCGCTGTTATGGGTTCTGTCATTAGGAGGCATGCTTGGTTAAAGGAACAAAGTCTGCCTGATCATGTTAAAGCAAAATTATTAGATGCTCCTTTACAACATGATACCTTGTTTGGTGTTAAGGCAGATGAGGTGTTAAAGAAAATGGAGGACAAAGCTAAATCTATGCAAACGGTCAAGGATTTTTTACAGGTACAGCCACCTAGATTTAGCAGACACTGGCCTACAAAGAATTGGTCCTTTCCAGTTTCAGACAGACCTCAAAGGGGAAGATCCAAACGCCCTAGAAGCAGATCACAGCCGCAAGGATCCTACAGGCCTAAACAGTGGAGCGCTTCTACCTCCAAAGGTGGAGAAGACAAAGCACAATCATACAGGAAACAGTCCCAATGACTTCCCCATGCCTGCATCAAGCACTTATCTTCTGGCAGCACCCTTAGGGGGAAAACTAGCACTTTTTTCTCAAAATTGGCACATTATAACCCAGGACAAATGGGTTCTAGACATAGTGTCACAAGGCTACAAGTTTCATTTCCATACCCTGCCAATGGCAAACGGTTGGCCAGACCTGCCAAAAAATCAATGGGCAGAGGGTCAAAGGACAGGAGGGCTATTCAGCAAGTGCCACAGCAAGAGCAGGGACAAGGATTTTACTCAAGACTGTTCTTGGTACCCAGACAGGACAAAGCGTGGAGACCAGTACTGGACCTATCTATTCTAAACACTTTCCTGGATATACCGAAATTCAAGATGTTGACCTTACAACAGCTTCTGCCCATGCTGGGCAGCAAGGCTTGGCTCGTGACTTTAGTCCTGAAAGAGGCACACCTGCATGTCCCAATCAGAGAATCATGCAGAAGATACCTCCGATTCAAGGCTGGCTCAAAGCATTACCAGTTCTCTGCACTGCCCTTTGACTTATCTACTGCGCCCAGGGTCTTCACAAAGTGCCTGGCACCAGTAATTGCTTACTGTAGACAAAGAGGAATACAAATATATCCCTACTTGGACGACTGCCTCATACAAGCAGAGAACAAGGACATTCTATTACAGCATCTGACGTTTGTGATAATAGTTTTAACATGCCAAGGGTACACAGTCAACAAAAAGAAATCAAAACTAGTACCCTCTCAAGAGATAATATTCCTGGGTACAAGCTTAAATACAACTGCCCAGATGGCTTATCTCACTCCAGACAAACAAAGGCAACTGACGACTTATTTCAAGGAAATGGCAAAAAAGACCCAGTTATCTGCAAGAAAAATTCTGCAGGCTTTGGGCTTCATGGCATCCTGCATCTTACTAATTCCATATGCAAGACTGCATATGAGGAAATTCAATGGTACTTAAAAAGTGTCTGGACACAACACTGCCACAATCTGGAACAATGATTACTCTAATTCCCTGCCTGCAACAGGAGTTTCGATGGTGGGCAAAGGCTTGTCACCAAAACAAGGGACAGCCATTCTCTCTACCCCCAGCCAGGCAGAGCCTAACGACGGATGCATCAGATTATGCCTGGGGGGCACACATGGCAGGAAGAGGCATTCAGGGCACATGGTCCACAAACCAAAAGCATCTACATATCAATCAAAAAGAGATGCTAGCTGTTCAAAATGCCCTGACAGCCTTCAAAGACCTACTTCATCCGGGACAACTACTGATAAAGACAGACAACACCACGGTCATGTGGTACATAAACAAGCAGGGGGGCACTCATTCTTACCCCCTGTGCAGACTAGCCATGGCTTTATGGGACACAGCATTGACTTACCAAATTCATCTGCAGGCACAATTCCTGCCAGGAAAGGAAAATACTCTGGCAGATGAACTAAGCAGAAACCTCATGGATCCCCATGAGTGGCACCTGGATCCACAAGTCTTCAGCATGATAACAAAGAAATGGGGACGCCCGGACATAGATCTATTTGCCTTCCCTCAAAACAATCAACTAAAAAGATTCTGCACAAGGACTTATCATAGACAAGCTTGGAAAGTGGACGCCTTATCTTTCAACTGGACAAACCTATCAGTAAATGCCTTTCCTCCACTGCCTCTCTTCCCCAAGGTACTCCTAAAGGTCAGGCAGGAGAAACCAAAAATGATTCTGATTGCCCCAGACTGGCCACGCCAGTACTGGTATCCAATCTTAAGGAACTTGTCCCAATGCCCAGCCTAGACCTTACCTCAAATACCTCATCTACTGTCCCAGCAAAACAATCCGATTCTGCACAGCCAACTCAGGACCCTAAACCTGGCAGCATGGCGGATAATGTAGCCATACAAACCACACCTCTCAGTAAAGCTGTGATGGATGTCATTTTAGAAGCCAGAAGGCCAAGTACTAGAAAATCCTATGCTGGGAAATGGAAGAGATTTTGCGCTTGGAACCAAACTCAAGGAATTGATACAGCTGTCACAAATATTCCTCAGATTTTGCAATACTTAACTGAGATGCTGGACAAAGGCCTATCTTTTTCATCAATTAAAATCCATGCCTCTGCCATTTCAGCTCATTACAATACACAGCCACCAATCTTTTCTCATCTTTTATTAAAGCAGTACCTCAGAGGAGCCAAAAACTTAAGGCCTCCAAGGAGAACTCCAATACCTGCATGGGACCTTAATTATGTCTTGGAAAAACTCACCTTACCCCCTTTTGAGCCAGCTGCAACTGCGGATATAAAGTTCTTATCTTGGAAAACAGCTCTGCTCCTAGCAATAACTTCTGCAAGACGAGTTTCAGAGCTACAGGCTCTCATGGCTGTGGGAACCCTTTATCATTTTTTATCAAGACAGGGTCTCTCTGAGAACAAACCCTACTTTTATGCCTAAGGTGGTATCCAGTTTAGCCCTTAACCAAACAATTAATTTGCCAACTTTTTATCCAAATCCACAGAACAAGGGGGAGAAAATTCTGCATTCTTTGGATCTACACAACTTAGATTTTACTTGGACAAAACTAAAGTTTTCAGAAAGACAGAACAATTGCTAGTGGCATATGCCACAGCATCACAAGGAAAGGCCATCTCCAGGCAGACTATTTCAAAGTGGATAGGTCACTGCATTCGTTTCTGCTACTCACAGCATGACAAACCAGTGCCTAAGGGCAGTAGGCCACATTCAACCAGAGCTGCAGCCACTTCTGCAGCCTTTATCAGGGGAGTACCAACCAAAGACATTTTAGAGGCTGCTACTTGGGAGTTCAGTGCATACCTTTACAAAACATTAGAATCTGCCTCTACTCTAAATCCAGGGCAGGCTTTGCCACTGCAGTTCTGCAGGGCCTCATAGCTGTTCCTAATGCTGTCTAGCTCCAGCCACCCAACCATAGCTTTGGGACTCAACCCAAATGCAATGACTGCAACAGTGAAACACGAAGAACTTGGTACAGTTGTGTACACTTACCATAAATGTAGATGTTCGAGTGTATTCATTGTTTCAGTCCAGGTTACCCACCCGCCATCCCCCTTATTTTTGCTGGAACTTATCCTTACTTCTCTAATCTATACAGCCTAGGTGGTGTATTTGCCTATAGATGAAGGTAAAGCATATTTTGGTACATATATGTTTTATTTACATAATTTTAGCCTACCCTTTTGGTGGCACCTGACATCTGGGGCAAGAAAAACTGAATAAAATGGCGTCGGCTGCATCTTTTATACCCCTGACGACCTGACATCAGGGAAGAGGCGACAGCAACCGACGCAGGACCCAAGACTTTGGAATTCCGGCTGACTGAGGGCAACCTGCCAGCAGGATAACCCAAATGTAATGACTGCAACAGTGAATACACTAGAACACCTACATTTATGGTAAGTGTACACAACTGTACTTTCTAGGATCATGGACAGATACAGAAAGTGCATGTTTAGTTCAGCGGCCTTTACTCTTCAGTCCCAGAACTATCTTCCACATTTTACTAGACTACACAGAGATCGCCTTAAGGAGTTGGGAGATACTCTCCAAGGTGCAGTAGCTGCGGGGGTCTCAGGAAAAGGTAACTTCCCAGCTTGCTACCCTAAATTCCCTCATAAACTCTAACATTCATCTGATTTCTTATGCAGTTGATGGAACAAGCAGGGCAGCAAGTACAGGAATCGCTCTTAGGAGACAATCCTGGATGCGCTTGTGTTACTTTGCGGAGCCCTATAAGTCATCCTTTGTTAACACCCCCTTTGATGGTTCACCCCTTTTTGGACCGAAAGTGAAGGAAACTTACCAGGTGTGAGCAAGATGGAAAGACTCTGCCTGCTGTAGGAGTCTGTTTTTCCACCCCTACCAGACCTTATCCTAAAGGTCAGAAAAGTGGGAAAATGTGGTTCTGTAAATCCTAAGGAGCTTTCTTTGACGCACGTGGTGAAACCCCCTCTAGTGGCAGAGGAGGAGGCAATAATGGAAGATGCCATCCACGCAGCAGAGGGAGTCCACAAAATCAGGGCGACAATGATCAGTTCTTTGGAAATCCCTATCAGCGCTCCCGAAGGGAGGCCCATCTGTCCATCTCTGAAGGCAGTCAGGGGGGGCGCTTATCTTTGTACCCAGACACCTGGCTAAAAATCACAAAAGACCATTGGGTACAAAGTGTAATATCCAGAGGATACTCCATTCCCTTTGCCACCCCTGCACCTATTGTGACAAAAATCCCAGACATCCCACCCAGTCACGGGGAACAAGCAACCATAGAAGTTACAAGGTTACTAGAAAAAAGAGTCATCCAACCAGTCCCAGCATACCAGAGAGGATCCAGAACTTACTCAAGGTTCTTTTTAGTTCCAAAGAAAACGGGGGATTAGAGACCCATTTTGGATCTCAGCAGATTGAACAAATCTGTCAAAAAAACAAAATTCCAGATGGTCATGCTACAGTCTTTACTTCCCTTTCTAGGGAAGACAATTGGATGTGCTCAATAGATCTCCAGGATGTGTACTACCACATAAAAATGGCCAGACCATCCAGGGATCATCTGCGCTTTCAGCTGGGAGCCAGTCACTTTCAGTTAGGAGCTCTGCCCTTTGGTCTCACCTCAGCCCCCAGAGTTTTCACCAAATGCATGGCAGTAGTCACGGCTCATCTGAGACATTTAGGATTCCAGGTGTTTCCATACTTAGATGACTGGCACCACCAAGCATCAACTCATACAAGCGAGGGATACGACCTTAGAGCTTTGCAGTCGATTAGGGATTACCATAAACTCAGAAAAAGTCTTATCGCCATCCAAATATACCGTTTTCATAGGAGCAGATCTCGACACGGTGTCCATGACTGTAAAGCTTCCAATGGAGAGAGTTGGGACCCTTCGACAACAAGTTCTGGACCTCATCTGAAAACAAGAAGCCCCAGCTTCAACAGTGCTCAAATTATTAGGGACCATGGCGGCAGCTATCATTGCCATTCCTTTTGGTCGAATGCATATGCGGATACTGCAGTGGCTGCTGTTCACACAGTTGTCCTTTCAAGAGCTTACAATGTCTCATCCGATTGTGGTAATGAATTCATGCAAGAAAGATCTTCACTGGTGGCTGACTTCTCTGCAATTAACTATAGGACGTCCCTTTGTTCAACCCACTTTTGTTGCCACTGTGACCACGGACGCCTCCCTGATAGGGTGGGGGTGGGACATTTTCAGGGAAGGACAGCCCAAGGGACATAGGAGAAACATGAGGCTCATCTGCATATCAATGTCCTAGAGATGCGAGCGGTACTACTAGTGTTGCAGTACTTTCAAGACGCTCTTCCTCTAGGGACTATTGCAATACTGAGCGACAACATGTCAGTGGTCTGGTACATAAACAAGGAGGAACCAGATCCTACCCCATATGTCGGGAGGCCCTGAGAGTATGGCAGTGGGCAATATCCACCCAGCACTTTCTGGTAGCAACACACATCCCTGGGAGATCCAATGTGATAGTGGACAAGTTGAGCAGAGCTATTCTATTGCCTCATGAGTGGTCCCTGAAAAAAGAAGTAGCGGAAAGGATATTTTGCAGATGGGGCTAGCCTTGCGACCTTTTTGCAACCCCCACCAACACCAAATGTAGCAACTACTTTGCCCTAATCCCCAATCCGGTTGGATACCCCAAGGGATGCACTTGTACACAGTTGGCCCCCGGGTCTTCTTTATGCTTTTCCCCCTTTACCTCTGCTACCCAAATTCTTACTGAAAGCCAAGACTCTGGGAAGGACCATTATTCTAATAGCCCCTTATTGGCCTCGTCAGATTTGGTTCCCCTTTCTTCAGCCTCATCTACTGGAAGAACCATGGATCCTGGACCTGGTTCCGGATCTTCTGATTCATTCATCAGGGGCTCTTTATCCTGCACTTCATACCCTCAGGTTGACAGCTTGGCTGCTCCAATTCCAAGAATAGCCAGGTTCCAGAATCTCTCACCTGCAGCTCAGAGCATCCTAATCTCCTCTCATAAATCATCTACCAGGAAGCTATACCTTAGCAAATGGAAAAGATTTTCCATATGGGCGTCCCAAAACAATGTTGTCCCATATTTGGCTTCGATTTCATCCATTTTAGTGTTTCTGACCAAGCTATTTAATGAAGGGGCAGCTGCAGCAACCATTAGGGTTCATTTAGCAGCAATTTCTAATTTTCATATTGGCGATCAGGGGACTTCTATAATGTCTCATAGACTTTCTAAAGCCTTCCTTAAAGGTACTATTCATTTGAGACCACCTATTAGATCCCCAGCTGCACCATGGAACCTAAATTTTGTTTTTTCACAAATCTTCTTACCCTCTTTTGAACCAGCATCATCCTGTGACTTGAAATACTTGTCATGGAAAACCATCTTTCTAGTAGCTATTACTTTTGCTCGAAGGGTCTCTGAGTTACATGCCTTGTCCATCAAACCCCCATACTTGATTTTTCACGACAGAGTCGCTGAGAACAAATCCTTCATTTCTACCTAAGGTTTGTTCTGAGACAAAACTCAACCTGACTATAGAATTATCTGTGTTTTTCCCCAAATATTCTAAGATGGAACATATGCTGCACAAACTTGACGTCCATAGGCAACTTCAATTCTATTTAGGTAGGACTAAGGACATTAGAAAATCAGAACAGCTTTTTGTCTCCTTTTCACATTCAAAGAAGGGTACTCTGGTGGTAAATGGTTGTCGGATTGCATTTCCTTCACATATAGCTCTGGGCACATGCCACTAAATCATAAAGTTAAGGCCCACTCGACTAGAGCTGTTTCCACATCTTCAGCCTTTCTGGCAAGGCTTCCTATAGATGCCATTTGTGCAGCAGCCATGTGGTCTTCACCTCATACCTTTATCACTCATTCTCTGCTCTGAGCTATAACAGAATGGCATTAAATATACTGATCTCAAGGATATTGCCAACTTCACCCCCCCTCTCACCCACTAAAGGGCCCATCTCAATACCGAAAGATTGCCAAATTCCGGTAATAACGGCCACACAGGTAAAAAACGCACTCTCCAAAACTAAGAATACAGCATCCATGGAACCAGACGACATCCCGGGCTGTGTACTACATGAACTGGCACCTCACCTAAGTGTCATGTTTAATCATAGCCTCACCTCAGGCTTCGTGCCCACTGAGTGGCGCACAGCTACAGTTATCACTCTCCACAAGGGGGGATCCACCTTGGATCCGGGGAACTTCCGCCCCATCAGTCTGACGAGCCTGATCTGCAACGCCATGGAACATATTGTCATGGAATTAATAAACAAAGACATTAGCAACCTTCAAACACTGGACCCCACCCAGTTTGGGTTCGTGAAGGGCCGATCTTGACTCCTGAACCTGATTAACTTATTTGAATCAGTCTCCAGAGCTGTGGACGAAGATAAGGTGATCCACACAGCCTATCTGGACCTCGCTAAGGCTTTCGATACCATCCCCCACTCTGAAATCATAGATAAACTTACTAAGCTGGGCATTAATTCCTACGTCACTCAATGGGTTACTGACAGAACCCACACTGCAAAAGTAGCCAACTCTAAATCCAGCTCCAGACAAGTTACAAGTAGAGTGCCTCAGGGTTCAGTCCTGGGACCGCTCTTGTTTGGCATCTACTTCTCTGAAGTACAGGCCCAACACTAAGGGACTCTGGCTAACAAAGTTCGCCGATGACTGCAAACTGGGAGCCATTATTGAATCCCCAAATGATGTGGATAGTCTCCAAAAGGGCCTTACAGAAACAGTTGCTTGGTGCCAGAGCCATGGGCTTAAGCTCAATGCCAAGAAATGTATAGTTATCCCCGTTGGGAAAAAACATGTACCTGTGAATTACCACATAGATGGCAGTACACTAAACACTGAAAGTGCGATGAGACTTAGGGACACAGGTAGACAGTGGTCTCACCTTCGATAACCACATCGCCACAGCATATAGGAAATCCTTCTGTGTGGCACACCTCATCACTAAGGGCTTTTTTATCCAGAAAAAATGAGATCAATGTCCCACTGTACTCATTCCTCATTAAACCCATTATAGAATACAACACCCCATTTGGTATGTACCTCTCAAGACATCTGCAACAACTGGAAAAGACGCAGAAATACCTCACTAAAAGAATCACAGGCCTAAAGCAGATGCCCTATGCTCACCGTCTAAAACAAACTCCAGCTGTACTCTGTCGCATATTGTCTACTCAGAGGCGATCTCTGCTTAACATACAAGCCCATGTCAAACCCAGAGCTGTTTGGCATGCTACACTTACACACTCCAGGGATCTAAACCTTGTCATCACAATAAACAAAACATGCTGGAGGGATAGGTTCCTGACCCAGAGACTCCCCAGACTCTAGAGTAGAGTGCCCATACATGTCAAGCAGAGTGCCTCTTTGGCCCTGTCCAAAAGTAACCTTGACGATTGGATGGGAGATAGGAAATTCACCCCGGGGATCACGTCAGTCACCCTGCTAGACAGGGGTCCAGGGAAGTAAATATTGTTGGAAGAAATAGCCAGGGAATTGTTATGGCTAGGCTTGTATAGGCCCTAGAGCCAATATCCTAGTACTAACCTATGAACCTATTACAAATTGGATAGAGCCTCCAGGGACAGGGCCTCTTTTGGTTCCATGGTTTTGAGGAATATACTTCCCTGAACCACCCAAGAGGACGCTAACCCATCAGTGAGAATGAAGGTGAGATAGAACAACTTCACACAAAGAAGTTATGTACTCACCATAACATTCCATGTGAGTTGTTCATCTCGCCTTCATTCTTACATCCCACCCACCAACCCCCTACCATGAATTTCTTGAGGGCCGGGCAGTTGAGATGAATCTTGGTGATAATTTGTCCTTACCTATGGTGTTATTTTTCTTACCAGGGTAGTTAGCTATTAGTATAGTTGGCTGTAAACAAGATCTGAGGGAAACACCACTGCATCATGGGACAGAGAGTAGGCCATGAGCTGCTTGAAGACCTCAAGCTTTTGTATTTGACCGAGTCAGAACCAGGGATCGGCTCTGAATCCATCAGTGAGAATGAAGGCGAGATGAACAACTCACATGGAACGTTATGGTGAGCATAACTTCTTTTTACACTCTTTGCATAGAGGTATTGCATGTTTTGTAGTGAACCATAGAAAAATGTGTATAGTCTTGTTTGTGGTTCACATCCCAGGAGAGAAGTAAGCTGCTGAATCCCCTGAGGCCCAACACAAGTCCTCATCTGAAGTTGAGGATTTAGGGAATCCCTTCTGCACAGTGTCTTTCAAAAGTGGGATGCTTCAGAGAGCGACCTGTTCACTGCTAGGGAGAATCTGCTTTCTGTTGTCTGTGGAGAGGTATCCTTTTTCTGCCTTTCTTTAGTTATGTATTTCTGGCACATCTCAGACATCTGTATAAGGTGTGTCTCAGTTGTTGCTTGGGGGGGGAGGTGCACGGTTTTAGCAACTCTGTTTATGACCTTATGGAAAGTAGAACTGTTACCCCACAGCTGTTGGTTAAATAGCTCCTTATAGGGGTTCTGCATCTTGCATTTGAAGAACTCCTCTCCTCATTGTGACCTTGACTTTGTTTGACAGACTAAACCCATACTCTGTTCCAGTCCAACAGTTAACTGTCTCTGAAGTTCATTCCTTGCTGTTACTAGAATGCATCACCTCTTCTTAAAGGATCTTGGAGTTTCAGGCTTTTTACATTTAAGGAAGTATAGTGTGTCCTGTAGCGTAATCGTTACTTCTTGCTAAAGGACACAGTTTTCCATTTGCATTCCTGTTTTTCTTTTTGGGGATAGAATCCAAGGGGGAGAGACTTCCATAGCCTCGACTCACTGTAGGGAGAGAGAGAAACTTACATGGCTAATCAAACTCCATTGTGTTTTGCTTTCAGGTAGCAAGCCTGCTTGTTAGAAAAAATTGATTGTGCCACTTAGCCCTCAATCTTCCGTCTCCAAAATGTGGAAGTCTACCTTTCATAATGTGGAACAAATGAGCAACATGTGGAAAACTCAGCTTACAGACTTCATCTGGGAAGCTCGTAGGATGGATAAAATGTATTATTTTTAATTGTAGGTGGACAGCACGGTGGTGCAGCAGTTTGCGTTGTTGCCTCACAGCAAGCGATTCTCCCGTTAGATTCTCGGCTGGGGTGCCTTCTGTGCGGGGTTTGCATATCCTTCTGCGTTTTTGTGGGTTTCCTCTGGATGCTCCGGTTTTCTCCCATGTTACAAAGACATACGTCTGAAGCATTTCTCCCTGGACCTCTGCTGAAAATTGGCTCATTCCAAGTTGGACTTTCCCGGTAAACAAATGTTAAATAAAATAAATAAATATAATAGCTCTTTTAATGAGTTAGTATGATTCAGTTCTATTTACTGTGGATATCAGTTAAAAAATTGCTACCACTGAACGTGTGACGGATCCTTTCAGTCTGGAACTTCAAGGAACATAAATGCTTTAAGACCCCAAATGAGGAACATTCCTCGTAACGAGGTACACTTGAGAGTTATGGCCACTGTACTCAACATATGGCTGCTGCTGTTGTGAACCTTTCTGCTACAAACACTTGGTCAGTAGGTTGCACCTTCAGCAAACTAGATTGCATGCAATTTGACTGTAGTAGTGGGGCTTCTTTGACACTGACATGTTAAGGAATCAGTCTTCTGAGCTTTCATCTTTTGCCTGTTCTTTGTCTGTGGTCTCCTAATAAATTTGTTTTTCACTGCTAGGTATTCTTCCTGCAAGTTGTTCACTCCAAGCTTCTAAACCTAGATAAACCGATACATACCGACCACATTAGCTGATCTGATGCGGGTGGAGATTTGATAGTGGGTGCTATCGTTTATTTGCCTGGCCCCTCCATCCCGTGGCTGTGAATGGGGGATCAGAGATCAGGGGCCCTCCCTGACAGTGCTACAACCTGCATATCCTTTCTTTGTCTCTGTTTGACTATTGCCCTCTGGACTGGTACATGTGCAGTATGCACCTTTGTATGCCATGGCATGTCATCGCATGTACCTTTGTATGCCATGGTATGACATTGCATGCACCTTTGTATGCCATGGCATGCCATCGCATGCACCTTTGTATGCCATGGCATGTCATCGCATGCACCTTTGTATGCCGTGGCATGTCATCGCATGTACCTTTGTATGCCGTGGCATGTCATCACATGTACCTTTGTATGCCGTGGCATGTCATCGCATGTACCTTTGTATGCCGTGGCATGTCATCGCATGTACCCTTGTATGCCATGGCATGTCATCCGACACTAGGAGAGGGTGTCTTAACCCAGCTACTCTGTTCTACCCCTGAAATTTGTCAAAGTGCACGCATTTGATTGCCTAAATTATTTAAGCCTTCATAATGTTTGTTTGGCCACCGTTTTAAAAACCAGGACCCATAATGACATTTTCTATATTTCATAGAGAGTAATTTGAAGCACTGTCACAGTTTTCCATCATTTCATCCCAGGAATCCAAGACGCGAGCAGAAGCGCTGGCATATTTTACTGTTTCAGTCATTGAAAGTGTTTAGTGTAGGGATTGGCGGGAGAGTTCCTTGCTCATTCTCAGTGTTATGTCAGAGCATCTCCATAACATTCTGGAGACCAATGCATCCCCAGTGTGATCTCATGCTCCTCACATTGTAATGTCATTGACTCTGACTGGCGAGAGCTGGAGTCTACGTATTCATTGCATCTTGGCAGATGACAAGGGACCTATGAGAGGTGCACCCTCCTCCCACCATCTACATTGGAGTAAGTTATTTTCTTGGTGTAAGCTGATGTGTCTTTTTCCCTAGGAGCTGTAGTTGGCAATGCTCATAGCCAAGGACTGCTTTCTCCAGGACTGTAATGGATCCAGCAAGGTCGAATGGGTAAGAATGAGGGTGGTCAGCTAGGTGCATATCAGGGCCATGATACCTGGCCTTCAATGTCAGGCAATCATTTGACATCTGTTTAGACTTACATGTGCAAGATGGTACCCTTAGGAAAGCTGACCTGATTCCAGTGCCAGCTTGGTGCAGGCCTTTACAGTCCCTGTGTTACCTTTGGCAGGTGCATCTATGTGCAGCTATACTTTGATAGTCAGCACTTCCACATTGACTGTTCAGCCATGTATGTTGGCTCAACATGAGTCCACTCAAAATGAAATTTATGGAAGAGGGGCTCTCTTCCTCTCTCTCTCTCTCTCTCATGAGAATATGCAGAAGCCATTTCTTGCTCAGGAACATCAGCACCTCCATCCAGATGCCCACTTACTTGGAGATGCTCTTATGCTTTTGAAGTCCTGTGTGAAGTACACTATGGACTGGCATTTGGCTCGCAGTTCTCATCCCACCATCTCACCAGAAACACCTGAATGTATACATGGGGAGGAAGAGGGAGGAGGGGCACATGTGGCTTTTTCCCAGTGGAGCCCATTTGTACAGCCTGGACCCATCCAGATACTGATTTTTGGCAGCAAGTCCTGACCTGTACAGAGTGTGATGCTGACCTTATAGTGTGCTCCTTTGTCTTGTGTCTAGCATGCCCAAAGCCATAGCTGCTTCTTGTTTAGTATGTAATTAAAGCTTCTGGTAGTGAGCAGGGGGACATTTTTGTGCCATTTTGGAGTATTACTCTTTCATCTGTCTTTTCTGCCATCAAGATTCCAGTTTTCTTTTGTAGATTGGGTGCAGGAAAAGTTTTCGGCCCTCTGTGTCAGTTCAGGGAGGAACCAGATAATCTGCTGTCTGTAGCTTTAGCATTGTGCTGCCCCATGGCTTACTGCAGGTTTAACTCTACTGGTGTTAACGCTGGGGTATGTTCCTGTACAGGATGATTTAACTCGGGCCCTCCTCCCTCAATGAGGGCATTAGGCAGACCACCCTGGATGTCACTTTTTGGTATGAAAGCAATCTTTAACTGTTTGTTTATAAGTTACTAATGTTTAATCTGATAGATGTGCAGTGGTAGAGCCTTTTGTTAGTTAATTAGCCATTTTGTTAGTGAGTTGGTTTCTTAATTAGTAAAGTTTGGATTAGTAAGTTAGCCTTAATAAGCTGTTCATATATTATGCATTTTAATTTGTTTCTAGCTTTTTAGTTTCCATGCTAGGGTAACACCGTCTCAGTCTCAGTTTACACTATGGTGTTAAGGGGGAAGGGGGACTTGGTTAAAGGACTGAGTTTAATGTTTTTATTGCTCTTAACAGAACCACCCTCTGTAACCATTCCCTTGCTGCAAAGAACTTGATGTTATATAAATAACCTGATTTTATGTAAATAACGAATGTCTTTATTGCCTTTCATTATACTCCGCTAGGATCGCTTGTTTGTATGTTTCAGTAAAGGATGTTCCATTTTTAACTCAACTGTGGACTAACTACTGTTTTTCTATTTTATTATTTTGTAATACATATTTTACAGTTCGATTTTTATTAGTGAACTAGGTGCAAAACATGTTTCAAGGAGTGAACGTCACACCCTCACACTGCAAAGTTTCTTTTTGGTTTCTTTGAAGAGCCCCCCTTCAACCAACCTTTTTAGTCAGCTAGCTTTAGAACTCAGAGCAGGTCTTTTGAGAGTTTCCTTGACCCCTTCACCTTTGGTGTCTTTTTTTTTTAAAGAGAGCAGTACTTAATTTGAGTACTACATTTTTGTTTTTACATAGTGTGCATTCCACATGCATGGGGTACTTTTAATTGCAACAATGACTGCTGATTCAACCATTTTATAATTATGTTTACGTGGTGTTAATAAACTTTTCTCATGATAGATAATGACTGTATGCATTTAACTTTCGAGTCATTTGGGGTGACTTATCTTCAGAGGCTAACTCTGCTGTCTGGAGGTTGTGTCTTTGTGTGTGTCTGTCTGTCTGTGTGTGGCACCTCTTAGATCAAGTCATGACTGAGAAGCTCTGGGAGCAGACTCAAACTACAAACACTCTTGAAAGAAGCTGTTGAAGGTGTCCATGCTTCGGGAATGACATCAAGAATTTTACTTTTGCATCCCAGGGGTTGGAATGCTTCCATTGAGCACATGTATATGACAAGACAAGATCTTGTATGAATTGGTTCATTTTCAGTAACAAACAGTACTATATGCTGCAAGCACTAGGACTGCTTGCCACTTGGAACTTTTCAGGCTGCTTGGCCCCTCCCCAGCTCTCATCATTCTGCTTAGCATCCCACCTCTCCACTTCCTGATTGGCATGAAGTTGGAGTACTGAAGGAAGCTTTTTCAGGCTAAACCACCTGAGTGACTTAACGTTTGTGAGCATTGCCACTTCTGTCTTGTATGTTGGGGATCATTAGAAGGCGGTTCCTTTGGTTTGCACTGTCTGAACATCTGTTTTCATACAAAGTGCTGCCACTCAGTTTCTCTTCTGTACCCAGAGTATTTATGGAGGGCACTAACAATTCTGGCAGTAGATTTGACGGAGAAGGATTTCATTGGGATCGTCCTAATGATTACTGCTGCAGTATTGTTCCTTATGAGTAGAAATAGCTGAGAAGGGTATCTGCCCTTATGGCCTGATTTCCAGAGCTTTTAAACATTCTCGGGGTGGAGATGAGCTTATCTCCCTGCCTAGGGCATCTGGCTAACACTGGGCTCTACAGAACTTACTGTGACACCCTAGCCCTCCACCAAGTCTAGACAGTCTGCAGCATGGATAGTGACCCTTTGCAGTTTCAGTCTTTCACAGGAGTGGCTGTTACAGCCGATTTCCTTGCGACTTAAGTGCACAAGGCAACGCAAGACCCAGTTTTTGCCTTTTACAAAACAGGCACTTAGGGAATAAAGTAGGCCTCTTGCTTTCTCTCACTTTCAAGAACGGATATTTAAGGGCTGCTGGATGCCTACCCAACCTTCTACCCTTAGTGATTATAGGAGACTCTCAGAGGAATACATGGCTACTTCGCACAGGATTATTGCATAGGCATACCAAGTTTCACCACAAAAATGGCCTGTCCACCAATGAGAAAGACTGTTTCTGCTTCCACAATACTTAAGATTCTGAATTAGATAAAAAAGTTCCAGCCTCCTTAGCATAACATTTATTATCTTTGAGCTAAAGCACTTAAGATGAGAAGATGAAAGCGTATGGGATTGGTGGGTTCCTAGCTGGAGAACATCCTTTTCAGCATAATGCTGAATGTCATGATGGAGTACTTCCTACGGGATTCCAATAAAATCTCTAAAGTCTACAAAAGTTGCTTGAAGCTACTGTTATGGATAAATCAAGGCAAGTGGCATTTCTTGTAGCCTCTCTCTTTGTTGTACACATTTGAAAGTATGTTGTTAAAACCAGAATTCTGTTTACCCACTTCTGTGGAAGCATACACATTTGAAGAAGACAGTGTTGGATCTCACAGTAGTATCTATAGAGTCATCTGGAAGTCTAAGCTAGTTCAAGGCATGAGCAGCCACCCCCCACCCCAAGTGGCACTGAGGCTAGTAATTGGGAGTAGCAGCCAACAGGCACAGTAAAAAGTAGGCACACATGCCTGAGAATTTGTGAGGGGTAAGGGGCAATTATATGCTCCTCTGCAACAAAAAAGGTATAATCGAAACTACCCCACTTAAAGGCTATTCTGGAAAAAAAATTAAAAAGCAGAGCTGTTTAAAGAGAAAGGGGTGTTTTAGAAGAACCCCCCCCCTTGCTATGGAGGAGGAGGCTGCAGCAGCCAACCATGTAGGAGGAAAGATAAGTTTCTCCCCTCCCAAGGAAAGAAGCAATACTAAGCATCTTACAACTTCAGTCTGTTAAGAGGTAATCCAGAAGGTTCCAGTCAAGTCTGGTATCCCATCTGTGATGCAGAGGGTGACAGGACTAACAAGAAACCGTACAAAGGATTAGTCCAGATAAAATCACTTTAGCTAGGAGATCTAGGAGACTCTCTCTCTGATACTGTCCCCGTGGGAGGAATAAAGTCACCTTGTTGAAGTTTCAAGTAGTTTATTCAGTTAAGTAGGTAGATGGACCATAAAGGTGTCTTTATTCCTCCCACAGGGAGAGCATCAGGAAGAGATTCTCCTAGATCTGTTAGCTAAAGGGATTTTACCTGGACTAATCCTTTGTACCCTGTTCCTATTCCATATTCTGGGAAGGAGGCTTATTCCGGGAAAAAATGGTAAAACTCACCTATGTATTGATGGAGATTATAGCAAGAAGTTTACAAAATAGAATTCAGAACCTTTCCTCCCTTCTGAAGGATGCAGCCCATCCCACCAGATCTGATAGAGGTAGCAGAACCTTCTAGCACACCTCTTTGTGGAACCTTATCAAGAGTTCCCATATAGGAACAACGGAAAAGTTTCTGTTCCATACTGTTCTTATCCCAAAGATGAACGGTCCTTAGAGAACCAGCATGAACTCATTTATATTTTGCAAATTCTAGAGATTAACCGATTTCAAAAATCTAACACTGCAGACCATCCTCCTTCTACTAATGCAAGATGTGCTAATGGGGGGGGGGAACTGTTAATGTTAATGGATCAACAGCATATCAAGTAAATTATGATCCTCCAAATTAAATTTGTCAAAGTAACTTACAGCGACAACAGGGTTTTCTTTTTGTGCGGTGTTGTGCAATATGTATATGTAAGTTTGAAGGGTTTTGAGAGTATCCTGCCAAACACTGGGGGGCCCCTCTGCAAAAAAAAAAAAAAACTTCAAAGTTAATTAAAAGTTGATTAGGTGAATTTGATTTATTTAGAAAATCAGCATTTGTTTTATGGTAGTCTGGTATTTTATAGGTTCATAGGTGTGTAGTAGGCTAATGGCCCTGGAGCCTTTACAAGTCTAGCCCATAGGTTTACCCTGACATCGTGCAACCCGACCTTAGTTTCTAATGCCTCTGTCGAGTAGAGCCACTGGAGTGATCCCCGGGGTGAATTTATATCTATTGACATGTATTCTGTACTGGTGGTAGTAGATATGGAAATACCTATGACTGCATTCAGGTCTACAAAAAGCACTGGCCGTTACTGCTCTTTTGAGCAGGACAGGAGCACTACCAGTTGTCTGTAGACTGTGCCGATTGTGTTCACAAAGTGCTTGGTCCTAGTATTTGCTCTCTTCAGGACTTGGGCAGTTCATGTTTACCCCTGCCTAGATGATTACTAAGTAATGTGGTATAACAGGACATATAGTACACCAGCATCTAGTAACAGGCCATGTAATACACCAACACTGCTTTACCAAACTGGATTTTTCCTTAAATTTGTCAAAATCCAGCTTGATACCTGCAACCTTAATCTTCTTAGGGCCCATGCTGTGCAAAAACCTAAGTGGCATTTATTTCTTCAGGAAATGTCTTCCATTTGGGAGTCTTATTGTGACCCACTTGGCTGAGAGGGCACACATGGCAGCCCACTCTTTCCTGAAAGCACTGAGCTTCATGTCAGCCTTATTGTTGATAGTGTCAATGGCCAGACTCCCCATGGGGACAATACAGTGGTACCTTGGGAACCTGTGGAAGCAACAGAGGCACCCCCTCGAAAATAATACTTTAGTGTCTTTCACAAAGTAAGATTTCATTTTGTTCTCACAGCAGGTCTTTATCAACCTAAGAATGTCTTTTCTTATCCAAGACATTACTCTGTCTTTTCTGGTCCAAGACAATACTCTGGCCTTTTCTGATCCAAGACAATACTCTGACCTGTTCAACAGATGCTTCAGGACAATACTCTGACCTTTTCAACAGATGCTTCATGACAATACTCTGACCTTTTCTGATCCAAGACAATACTCTGGCCTTTTCAACAGATGCTTCAGGTCTTGCTTTATAGAACAAGGATGTATATAGATAGACTAAGGGAGGGTCCCAGGCAGATGGAACACCACAGTGGTGAGCAGGTATATCGCTGCAAAATAAATTGTCTGGTCCTGGCACTCCAAGCATTCAAATCTGTTTAGCATCTGAGCATATTGAAAGAGGTGAGCAAGAATACAGTGGTCACATGATACGTAAGCCGGAAGGCACAAATTCTTAGCATTTGTGTGCACTGTCCCTTATGCCCCGAGACTTGGCCTTGCAGTTAAGCATGCATCCGATAGTCACATCTTTTGGACCAGAATTCTTTGGCAGTCAGGCTCTGCTGATCCTTCTCCATACTCCTTGAATGTTTGCTTTTTAGACAGCCTCCCATTTGGAGAAGTTCTGTGCCAGATTTCCATGCGCAAAAAATAAAAAAAAAATAAAAAACAAGCAAATAAATGAATTTTCCTTCTCTAGGACCAGTTCACTGCTTTGCATGTGCCCTCCTTTCTTCACTCCATAGGTGTTCTCAAAGTGAAGAAAAGAAAAATGTCCATTCTGCAAAGTCCTCTTTGGTAAATTAAAAAAAAAAAAATCTTTCACATGGTTTGTATGAGCAGAGACCATTACCTGTAACATTTTCTTTTACTCTCCTAATGTAACAGGTCACCAGTGCCACCAGACCTAACGAGCCTCAGACTGACGGCATCCGTTCTCATCCTGGTACCCTCAAGGAATCAACAGTGTAAATGCTACTTTTTCTGCAAGTGGCCAGGAAACTAAGCACAGGAAACCCTTTGTGGCGAAGTGGAAAAGATGTTTTCTTATATGGCATAATTCTAAGGGTGTCCTGTCTGCTGCATACTTGTTAGAACCTTAATTTTGCAGTTGAAAATTTGACAGTGGCACTCCATAAATGCACTGAGAAGCATCTCCTCACTTATTGACTAACTGTGTGCGCTTTGGGAAGCGTTTCTTTTGCAGTGCAAAACAGTTGCTGCCTAAGCATTATTCCCAAGTGAGCTATGCTCTTTCCATCGTGAGCTTTGTTTGTCAGTATTTTTCCATAAGGCTTCGTACATGAGAAAGATGTATTCCTGCAGAACATTCAAGTGATGTATATAATGCTAGGTTTTAGAAATTTTGCTCACCCGTGTTTTCTTTTTTTTCCATCTCTGGTTTCTGTTCAGCTGCTACAATTTCTCTCATACCAAGGCTTCCTGTGTCAAGAGTGCCCCCGCCATTCATGCTTCATACTTTATATACTCACTAGTGATTTTTTGTGCCCACGCATATGAGACAAAGTAACTACTTAGTTTATTTTGTTCTGTTTTAATTTCTTGTAACTTCCCAGAATGTTTCAGTGCCCATGTACTACTTTCATGGTTTCTGCTCACTGCACCAATTAACATTTTTCACCTACTCAACTGATTTGGCAACCTTTCACCTGGGACCAATTACTGATAATTCATTCGGCAGGTTAAGTTAATGGCAAAGTCTGTCTGAATGGGAGGAGGTTTTCAGCTAAGAGGTTTTGCTCATACAGCACTAGAGTATAAATTGAGGTAAAGAATAACATTTGCCTTCTGAGTGACAGTACCTCGTGGTAACAGCATTCTGGATCAGGGAGGTCTTTGCATTGTACCGTAATTTACTATCCTTTCATGAGGAAATAAAATGGGTTTTCATCCTTCACCAGCTGTGACTGTATGACATCATGGGTACACATCCTTCACGATTCTTGCTGGATGTCTGATGGCATGGGGTCACATCCTTCATTTTCCTTGCTGGATGTCTGATGGCATGGGGTCACATCCTTCATTTTCCTTGCTGGATGTCTGATGGCATGGGGTCACATCCTTCATTTTCCTTGCTGGATGTCTCATGGCATGGGGTCACATCCTTCATTTTCCTTGCTGGATGTCTGATGGCATGGGGTCACATCCTTCATTTTCCTTGCTGGATGTCTCATGGCAAGGGGTCACATCCTTCATTTTCCTTGCTGGATGTCTGATGGCATGGGGTCACATCCTTCATTTTCCTTGCTGGATGTCTCATGGCATGGGGTCACATCCTTCATTTTCCTTGCTGGATGTCTCATGGCATGGGGTCACATCCTTCATTTTCCTTGCTGGATGTCTCATGGCATGGGGTCACATCCTTCATTTTCCTTGCTGGATGTCTCATGGCATGGGGTCACATCCTTCATTTTCCTTGCTGGATGTCTCATGGCATGGGGTCACATCCTTCATTTTCCTTGCTGGATGTCTCATGGCATGGGGTCACATCCTTCATTTTCCTTGCTGGATGTCTCATGGCATGGGGTCACATCCTTCATTTTCCTTGCTGGATGTCTCATGGCATGGGGTCACATCCTTCATTTTCCTTGCTGGATGTCTCATGGCATGGGGTCACATCCTTCATTTTCCTTGCTGGATGTCTCATGGCATGGGGTCACATCCTTCATTTTCCTTGCTGGATGTCTCATGGCATGGGGTCACATCCTTCATTTTCCTTGCCGGATGTCTCATGGCATGGGGTCACATCCTTCATTTTCCTTGCCGGATGTCTCATGGCATGGGGTCACATCCTTCATTTTCCTTGCCGGATGTCTCATGGCATGGGGTCACATCCTTCATTTTCCTTGCCGGATGTCTCATGGCATGGGGTCACATCCTTCATTTTCCTTGCCGGATGTCTCATGGCATGGGGTCACATCCTTCATTTTCCTTGCCGGATGTCTCATGGCATGGGGTCACGTCCTTCATTTTCCTTGCCGGATGTCTCATGGCATGGGGTCACGTCCTTCATTTTCCTTGCTGGATGTCTCATGGCATGGGGTCACGTCCTTCATTTTCCTTGCTGGATGTCTCATGGCATGGGGTCACGTCCTTCATTTTCCTTGCTGGATGTCTCATGGCATGGGGTCACATCCTTCATTTTCCTTGCCGGATGTCTCATGGCATGGGGTCACGTCCTTCATTTTCCTTGCTGGATGTCTCATGGCATGGGGTCACATCTTTTGCTTTTTCTGCTGCATGCCTGAGATTGTGCGGCAACAGCCATCCCTTTTCTTGTTGCATATCTGACGGTGTGGAGCCACATCTTTTTCATGTCTATCTGGCTGTCTCAGTCCTTTTGCTTTACCAGCCTAGTTGGATGATGGCCTAGATCTTCATCCTTCTATGTGGGTCTCCCACAACTTGGAATCACAGCCTTAATTCTCCTTTGTGGCTTTTCAGCAACCTGGACCCCGAAGCCTCGTACTTAATTACCTTGTGTGGCTGTCCATTAGCCTTGAGCCTCATCTTTCCTTACCTTGTGTGGCTGTCCATTAGCCTTGACCCTCATCTTTCATTACCTTGTGTGGCTGTCCATTAGCCTTGAGCCTCACCTTTCCTTACCTTGTGTGGCTGTCCATTAGCCTTGAGCCTCATCTTTCCTTACCTTGTGTGGCTGTCCATTAGCCTTGAGCCTCATCTTTCCTTACCTTGTGTGGCTGTCCATTAGCCTTGAGCCTCATCTTTCATTACCTTGTGTGGCTGTCCAACAGCCTTGAGCTTCATTCTTTGCTACCTGTGTGGTTATGCAGCAGCCTGGGACCTCATCCATCATTACCCTTTAAGGCTGTCCAAATGCCTGGGGCTTCATCTCAGTTACCATGTGTGTGTCTTTCCCATAGCCTGCAGCCTCTTTCCTTTGTTACTCTGTATGGCTGTGCAAAAGCTTGGGGTCTCATCCTTCCATAGCCTGTATGACTGTCCTACAGCTTTGGGCTTTATTTTAATAGCTCCTTGTGGCTCTCCCAGAACCCAGGGCCTCATCATTCATTACTCTATCTGGCTGTCTGACAGTCTGGGGCTTTCATTCTTCATTGCACTTGTGGCTGTCCATTAGCCTTGGGCCTCATCCTTTATTACTATGCGCAACTGTTCAACAGCCTGGAGCCTCATCCTTTGTTCCCCAATGTGCCTGTCTGACAGCCTGGAGCCTCATCCTTTGTTCCCCAATGTGCCTGTCTGACAGCCTGGAGCCTCATCCTTTGTTCCCCAATGTGCCTGTCTGACAGCCTGGACCCTCATCCTTTGTTCCCCAATGTGCCTGTCTGACAGCCTGGAGCCTCTTTCTTCATCACCTTTGTGGCTGTGCGACAGCCTGGGGTCTCATCCTTAATTACTCTTTTTGTAATCGTCCAGCAGTCTGAGGCCTTGCTCTTCATTCCCTTGTGTAGTATTCTGACAGAGCTTGAGCTGGTCGTTCCTTGCTCTCTGTCCTACAGCCCATGGCCTTTTCATTCATTACCTTGTGTTGCTGTGACCGACCTCTAGGACTTTATCCTTTGTTCGCATTTGTGGCCCTCATCCAACATGACAGCTCATCCTTCTTTACCTGGGACACTGGCTGATAGCCTGGGGCTGCACACCTTCATTTCTCTGTCTCACAAATGGGGTTCCTTATCCTTCATTCCCTTGTGGCTGTCCGATGGCCTGGTGTCTTGTCTTTAGTCATCTGTGTGACCCTCCATCAGTCTAGAGACCTCTTATTTTATTGTTCTCTACAGCCTGTTAGCTTCATTTTTCACTGGCTTTTGATGTTGGATGGCATCCTGGGTCATCTTCCTTCGTTACCTTGTGTGGCTTTGTGAGAATCTGAAACCTCTTCCTGCATTAATCTGCGGCTGTCTGACAACCTGGGGTATTTTCGTTATTATGCCAGTTGGCCATCTGACAGCATGAGGCCATATTCTTCATTTACAGTAACTGGCTTGCTGATAGTACTGGTACATATTCTTTGCTGCCCTGCCTTAAGTATTTATTTGTGTTTGTGCAGCGGTAGCGTTGTTGCCTCACAGCAAGAGGTTCTCCTGTTCGATTCTCGGCTGGAGTGCGGGGAGGGCCTTCTGTGTGGAGTCTGCATGTCCTACCCATGGTTGGGTGGGCGTTCGAAAGACATGCGTAAATGGGCGTGCCTTTGTTGAAGGTTGAACGTCGAGCTGGCAACTCGGTGTTCGTGAAAATCTACTGCCAATCATTAGCGGACCTGAGTTCCGCTGTGGCGACCCCTCACCAGGAAAAGCCGAAAGACAACAACACAACAACTGGAATAGAGCTTTGACCTAGATGGAGCTTTTTTCCAAATCAGTCCAGGAGCACTGCCTACATAAGTGACCTGCATCAGAGTCGCACGGGAGGCAAATTGAGGTTGAGAGGATCAAACCCTGGACTACAGGAAGCAGCTTGTTAACAGCTTATAAACTTACTCCTCTGTATTGGAGAGTTTCTCAAACCTTAGATGACATAGCTGCAAACAGGAGTCCAGTGCAAGTTGGTAATAATTAAAATGTTTCTTATCATAGCCTGTTAAGGTTCCCAATTCCTACTGTACCTTCCTGTCCTGGTACAGAAGTGGATTAGGGTTCACATTCCAGTTTCAGCTGGATCTTAACCTAGCCCGTCCTTGCCATGGCTTCAGAGTAGTGCTGCCTTTCTGATTACTTGGCAGTATCTGTTGCATCATGCTTTATTAATGAAATCTTTTTTAGTTATTCTTCTGTGATCTGCCCCACAGTTTGTGCTGCATATTGTGTTGAAGTATATTAGTTATAATTTGTTACTTGCTTTGTTTTGAGTTCTTCTGTTGTCTCTGTACCATGCCCTCTAAGTGTTTCTTGCTAGGCACTGAATCACTAAACAAAGTGTGTAGGGACCCTGTATTAACTGGAATGGAAGCATCTGGTAGAAGAAGTGGCAGGTTAAGCCCACTGTACATCAGCATGCTGATTAAATAAGACGAGACTAAAGCTATTTGGGGAATGTTCGTTCTTAATTTTTTGTGGGACTGTGTTGCTTGCTGATGTGGAGTTTGGTCATTAGGTCAACAAAATGTTACATTTTAAGTAATAAGATGATTGTTGGCAATGTATGTTTTTATTTTAAAATTTGCTGCTGTTGTGTTTTTTAGGTTTTGGGTTTGTCACCTTCGAAAATGAAGATATTGTGGAGAAGGTGTGCGAGATCCACTTCCATGAAATCAACAGTAAGATGGTGAGTTGAACCAGCTGGGACACCTTCTCAGCACAGTGTGGATCCTGAGGGGTGGGCTATGTGTGACATTGCATTTACAGCACACTGCGCCCCTTCAGGGGCCTAATGGATGACTTGTTACATTTCTGTCAAGCAGTGTACCATCTCAGGAGTGGTGGGAATAAGGGAGTGTGCTACATTCACAATGCAGTGGGAGATGACTTAATAAGGTGATTGGTGATATATACGTGTGTGTGTGTGTGTGTGTGTGTGTGTGTGTGTGTGTGTGTGTGTGTGTGTGTGTGTGTGTGTGTGTGTGTGTGCGCTACATTCACAACGCAATGGGAGATGACTTAATAAGGTGATTGGTGATATATACGTGTGTGTGTGTGCGTGCTACATTCACAATGCAGTTGGAGATTACTTAATAAGCTGATTGGTGATATATACGTGTGTGTGTCTGTGTGCGCTACATGCACAACGCAGTGGGAGATGACTTAATAAGGTGATGGGTGATATATACGTGTGTGTGTGTCTGTATCTCTGTGTGCTACATTCACAACACAGTGGGAGATGACTTAATAAGGTGATGGGTGATATATACGTGTGCCTGTGTGTGTATTTATGTGTTATGTATGTAGATTATATATACATATATATATATATATATATATATCTAGATATGTAGCTATTTATATATATATATATATATATATATATATATATATATATGTAAAATATAGATATGTAGATATATATACATATATATATGCGTGTGTGTGTGTGTGTGTGTGTATATGGATATATATATATATATATATATATATATATATATATATATATATATATATATTTTGATGGATACTGTGGTATATTAATGCACTAAAATCCATAATGAACTCAATTTTATTATAGAGCCAAACAGAAGTCATTAGTACAGGTTAACAATCAACCAAATGAAATAATTTTCTATGATGGCAACTAGAGGAAGAACATATAAGGAATATATTCTCTCTCTTCTTTGTTTTTTGTTTGTTTTAAGCCTTAGAGGCCCACAGACAAAAGAGCACAGAGCCTTTCACACAAAGTTCTGTAATTCCCTTCTAGGACAGGAATTAATGCCCACAGCACATAAAATACTTCTTTTTGACTCTCCCATCTCAGCGTTCCTTTATAGTTAGCTGTCTAGGTTTCGTTAGGTACAATTCACAGCAGTTCTTATTGCAGTGCATTACCCAATGTCTATAAGAGGCCAGCTTCACTCTGAATTGTTAGGGCTGTCTGATACGTTGGTGCAGTGGTGCAGCAGTGGCGTTGTCGCCTCACAGCAGGAGGTTCTCCAGTTCAATTCTCGTCTGGGGTGCCTTCTGTGTGGAGTCTGCATGTCCTCCCTGCATTCATGTGGGTTTCCTCTGGGTGCTCCGGTTTACTCCCATGTTACAAAGACATGCATCTGGAGTGTTTCTCTCTGGGCCTCCACTGAAAATTGGCTGTATTCCAAGTCGGACTTTACTGGTAAACAAATGTTTAAATAAATATGTACTTTAATTATATAATTAACTGTATTAACTGAACCATGCAGAAAGTCTGACTGCCTAAAACACAATGATACGGCTAATTAAAGCAACACTTCTGGTTACTGCCTTTTTACACAATATTTACATAATTTTAAAGCAATAATTCGATATACATTAATTGTCTACAGTCAAGCAAATCTTGCACACTTTGCTTAACTTAAATGTACCACTTAGAATCTAGTCTGTTGTATTGTATTGTACAAATCTTACTCATGGAGCTTTTCTCTCTGGGCCTCCACTGAAAATGGGCTCTATGTGGCCCAGTGGACTATCCCAGTAAACAAATGCCAATAAATAAATAAATAGCCCTCTTTACTTTATTTTATATCATTTTATATACTGTTTTGGTAAGAACTGTCATGCAGTGCCCCCCTCTCCAGCTGGAAGCTAGAAGTTTCATGTGAATTCTGGACAGACCATCTGATCTTAACCTGCTCCGAGTATCACTGAATTTAAAAGGCTGTAAGGAAATTGGTTCAAACTAGATAATTCTCTGCTGTACTCAGGTAGTTACAACCTTCAAACCACTTCACAACCCTGAAAAATTCCTGTGTCTTCTCTCCATCATTCATCCTTATGTTAAGAGACCTCTACACTCTGTTGACAAATCATTGATGCCATGACTAAAGCCGAGAAAAAGTCAGGATACTCCCTGCATTCGCACTGAATTGCTAATAGCTGGAATACCATCAACTCCACTTAAGGGCCATCTGCAACCTGAAAGACTTTAAATGCCAGCTGAAGCATGTGATAAATGGCTGTGCACCTGCACCACCCTGGTTAAACTAGTACTGGTATACCTATAGGAATTCCTGCCATAACTTTATGCTGCACAAAAGTTAATGTGCTATTATTGCAACTACACTCTCTTGTTTCCTTGTGCCTCCCCCTTCTTCCTTTCTGTGGTCTTTTCTAACCCGTCATCTTCCTACGTCCTAGATGTTGAGTAAATGTTTATTGTAACAAATATTCTTATATAAAACCTGACAGTCTGTGCACTCTGATGATATTGTAGTGCGTATACCTTTCTGTATTAAAAACAAAACATTTATATACAACCCTTGTGACTGTTATTTTTAATTGAAATTGTTTGCAAATGATTTCAAGGACGTCTGAATAATGGAACCTTTGCTCGTAAGTAAAATGGACTGAAATGAAACCATGCCAGTGATGTCTGCCTAATGAAGCTTCTCTCCCAGTACTCAGCTGAATAAGGCCACTACTTAGTTGGGCTTTTCCGGTAAACAAATGCCAGTTAAAGTCAGTCATAACAGGTGGGGCATTATCTGTAACCAATGCAAATTCTCACCAAAGAAGTTAGAACCAAAGATACAGGATAAAACTGCCCCTAGATTTATCTCTGCATTAGGGCGTATTGAAATCTGGTGAGGCCAGTGCAGGTTCTGAACACCGCATTCTCTTACATTGATTAAAGGCAAGTGTACATGTCACATTAAGGGGTATCTTCCCTTTTGTCATATGTATGAGGGCAAACTGTTGATACAAAACAGGCTACACATTTTCAGTAGTGCCCAGCAAGTCCAAAGAATGCTCAACAATTCAAGAGTTGTTTTTAGTATGTTTATTAAATTATCCCATTGAAGCTGTAACATGGGTTTATATCCTTTAATACAAAAGGAAATAAACCACAACAGTTTCCGTTACTGTAATGTGGTGTGCATATATTTCTTTTTAACAATATTCATTTACTCCAGCCTGCATATATTTCTTTTTAACAATATTCATGTACTCCAGCCTGCATATATTTCTTTTTAACAATATTCATTTACTCCAGCATTGCATACATTGATCATTTTCCTTCCGACAAACCTCATTTCTCCTTAACATTATGTGGTCTAGACTCTTGTGGCGGGAGAGTGTGGCCTAAACCCTTCCAAGCTGGGAATTGCTGGTGAATTGCTGCTTTATTTAAACTGTTTTTTGCTGTTGTGACTGTGATTTTTATGCACTTTGAATTTCTAGTACTTCTGCATTTTATAGCATAGGCCAGATTCGGACTTGCTGAATCTAGACTGTTTGGTATCCCTTGAACATTACAACCAGCTCATCACTGAGATACTGAAAGATCCGAGGCATCCATTGCTTCCAACTAACTATAAGTGCTTCTGTTTGCTGTTATATTGCACTTTTAATTTGTATTTGCATTGTTCTGTCTGGTTTAATAGTCTGAACTTGTTTTTGCCACTTTTTGCTGTATACTGTACTAGTTCAGCTGTAGCATAGCCCTGTTCCAGGTTTGCTGTTTCTAGGTCTATTTTGTAACTTCTGGGCATCAAATTTAAGCCATCTTTGTTGGTGAAGGACCTTCTGCAACCATTGTGGGAGGAGAGTGCTGTCTAGGTCCTATCTAGTCGAAGGTGATTGGACTAGAGCTCAGAGAGAGTATCCTTATTGGCTAGTTTGAGTTTAAAGGGTTATTTCTTGCTTTATTTAAGCCCAGTGTTTGCAGTTGTTGCTTGTAGCACACCTTTGTGCACTGCCGCATAGCTGTGGTTACTGTTGATGGTTATAAATGCAAATGTTTTACTTGTTAAATTTCCCTTTAGTACTTTGTTTGTGGTCCTCCAGAGGTTTTTCGCAACCCTGCTTTGCCAGGTGGAACACTAAGCCTAGCCTCAGAGGTACCAATACACCTGTCACCCACTTGTCATTCCTATGTGTGACCTCTTTTCCTGACTATATAAATTTACCTAACACTATGGACAGACAGTTTCCCCACAGTTTTTTCAGCCAGCTTGGTCGACATGGGCATCCTGAGGCAGTGTAGCAACTGCCTCATGTTCACCAACCCCTCTACTCTTGGTCCACACAAACTCAACATGTGAGAGATGCAACTGTATATTAGGAACCTTGAATCCATGCTCTCTCACACACCAGTCTGTACATATGACAATGAGTGGGTTGTCAACATGCACACCTCACCTCCTACTCCACCCAAACCGACATCATACATACCTCCTACATATGTGAGAGTTTTCAGCAGAAACATACCTAAACACCAGAGACCTCCGAAACACAAGCATGGTACACATAATTCTTCCTCTGCAGAGCACAGTACGTGTAATAGTTCACGCACCAGCCCTTAAGGCAAAACAGAAAACCAAAGATATTAGTCTTGGGTCATTCCATCGTGAGACACACACATGTCCCTCGCACCAGGCTGGATAAGGAAATGGTCATGATTAGCTTTCAGATGCTAGGATCCGCCATATCACACATGCATGCAAGTCTCTCAGCAACGGGTACTGTTATTACTGGGTTATGGTCCATGTCGGTGTGAATGACTTGAGACTTACTTCTCTGGACTATATGAAGAGAGACATGACTGAGCTCTTCGATTATGTGTCTAGGGCTGGTATGTCCGTAGCCTTAAGCAGCATTTTACCTTCACCTAGGATGATGCCTCACTACAAAGAGAATAAGATTGACTTCAATAATTGGCTTAATTTTCAGGTGTCATTCTAAGGGGATCCAGTATTTGTCAGCCTGGAATGATATGGCTGATAGACCTCGATACTTTGCCAGAGATGGTACTCATCTGTCACCCCTGTGATTTCGACTACTGGCTAAGGCTCTTGCCACCCCCATAGTGTTTTTTTTAGGCAGTGTCTCAAGGACAAAATTCCCAACCTAAAAACTCCATCTAAAAACAACCTCAAGGTTATGCTGATAAACACTAGGAGTCGTAACATGAAGCTGCACTCACTAGAAGCACTCCTCACCTTTGAAGACGCAGGCATTTGTGCAGTCACGGAGACCTGGCTCAGGCTGTGGAGAGCACCCAGCCATACAGGGCTACACCTCCTTCCACACGTTCAGACCACAAACTGAGGGCATGAAAACTAAAGGAGGCAGTGTATCAATATTCATTAAGGATAAATACACCTCCAGATTGGTTAAACAGTATGATTCCCTGTAGATACTTACAGATGCAATTAACTGTTGGTAGGACACCTATTCAAGTCATTGCCAGCTACAGGACCCCATCCATGAATCAGGACACCCACTCTGCCTATTTGGATCTACTTGAGTCTATCAAGATACAGCTGAACAGCATGGTTTTGGGCGACTTTAACTACCCATCCATGGATGGGGTAAATTACTTGTGTGCAAACTCACTTGCCCAAAGGGTCCATGACTTCGTTAACTCCAGTGTCTTGGACCAGCTGGTAGACACCCCCACAAGGGGTGCCAACATCCTGGATCTGGTGCTTACTAATATGGGGTACCACTGTAGCATCCCCACTGTGAGTTCTTCCCTGGTGAGATCTGACTACAGATCAGTTTCATTCAAAGTAACTATTGCACCTGACCCCCCACCCCCCACCCCCCATCAGCAACCAAAGTAAAAAAAAAAAAAAACTGCTCCAAAGCAGATTATAACCTCTTACGGGATGGTATAAATAGCTTCACTGCACCTCCCCCCTCAGCTGGAACTATTCCGAGTTCTACACCAATGCTTTTTACAAACACTTGTATTACTGCATTGACTTTGCTGAACCTGATAGGACCAAAACAAACTCCTCAAAGAAGAGTAGACCTGCCTGGTGGACAACTGCCATTAACAGGCGTTACAACAAGAGGAAGAAATTGCTGTCCAAGAGTAAGAGGGAGCAGTACTTAAACTGGAACCACTCCCTCCTCAGCTTAAATAAGTAAATAAAACTTCATGTGGAGTCTTCCATAAGCAAATTACGAATCCAAATTGGCTTCCTCAACTAAGGACAACTATAAGACGTTCTGTGTTATATCTTTAACCTAAAAGGAAAGGCCCAGATTTGTGCCAAAATGATAGTTAATGATACCACATATACTGAGCCTGTGGACATAGCTAACCTTTTGGCCAACAAGTTCTGTGAAAACGTCACTCCCCTGTCCCCGCCTCACATACCTGATGACATCCCTAACACCTGTCCCCTACCTTGTATCTCTAAAGAGCAGGCCAAAAATACAGTATCTTTGGGATCTGATAACATCCCAGGCTGGGTCCTACATGGGCTCCAACAAGAATTAGCAACACCATTGGTATTCTTTTCAATCATGGTCTGAGCACTGGCTCCGTCCCACCTGGATATTGGAAAACTGCCACCCTTATTCCCTTGCACAAAGGCGGTGCTTCCACTGACCCTGGGAACTCTAAACCCATTAGCCTGACCAGCCTTATTTGCAGGGCCATGGAACGAATCATCATGGACCTTATCCATGTAACTCCATATGAACTGCAGGAGTCATTACTGGGCACATTGCGGGTGCTGCAAAGATCACTTTTGGCTGACATCAGAGATTGAAACGATACATGTATTTTAATTGTACTTTGACTTAGGAATGGGGTCCATTCCCGTCATGGTATTAGAAACCCAACAGATTTGGAGAAATTAAAAAAGACCTTTATCAACAAAGATATAGGGAATCTCCAAACAGTTGACCCTACTCTGTTTGGATTTGTCAAAGGGAGATCATGCCTGTTAAACCTGGTGAACTTTGAGACAGTCACCAAAGCCCTGGACAAGGGGAAATCTCTGCATACAGCCTACCTAGACTTAGCCAAGGCTTTTGATATTGTTCCTCACTCAGGCATCACTGACAAACTCATCCAGCTAGGTATCAGCCTCATTAGATGGGTCACTGACTGGCTCACTGCTAGAACACATATAGTCAAAATAGGGGAATCTACCTCCAACAGCAAACCTGTAACCAGTGGTGTTTCACAGTGATCAATCCTGGAACCTCTACTGTTTGGAATCTATTTTTCCAAAGTACAAGCAAAAAGGTCTGTGACTGCTGATGATTCCAAATGATGTCAACATCATACAAGAGGGTCTTGCACAAGCAAATGATTGATGCCAAAGTCATGGCCTTAAACTCAATGCAAAAAAATGTATTATCATCCCTGTCAGTAAGAGCAATGTTCCTAACTACCACATCAATAACAACACCCTAAGTATGCACTTAGTGGTGAGATACCTGGGCACACAGGTTGACAGCAGCCTTACCTTTGATCACCATGTCTCCACAGTGGTAAGAAGGGCATTCTGTGTTGCTCCTCTCATAAGTAAGGGCATTGCCTCCAGAAAAAAGATGTTATAACCTCCCTGTACTCTTCCCTCATCAGGCCAGTAATTGTTTACAACTCCCCTTTTGGTATGTACCTTTCCAGGCACCTGCAGCAATTGGAGAGACCACAAAAGTTCCTCACAAGGAAAATTCAAGGTGTTTGGCATCTGTCTTGTGTGGATCATCTGAAATCACGGTTACTTTATTCTTTTTCATACAGACTACTCGAAGGCAATCTCTGCCTTGCATGTAAGGCAATCTCTGACCCTGCTTTATAGGAAATGCTGCATATCCACAAGTCAAATGGTACGCAGGTTACTCACTCTAAAGACCTTAACCTGATATGTGACATTAATAGAACCTGCTGAAGGGAGAGATTTGTCTCCCAGAGGTTGCCACACCTTTGGAACAAACCCCCACTTCATGTCAAGAAGAGTACCTCATTGTCCCTCTCCAAACGCAGTCTGGACGATTGGATGGGTAACCGTAAATTCTTCCTGAAGGTTCCATCTGTGACCCTCTTGGACAGGGACAGTAGGTGCTAATTGTGGAAATAAGGGTAGAACTTGGCTAGACTTATAAGAGCCCTAGGTCTCTACTTCCTTTGATCCTATGATCTTGCATGTATTGTTCCAATAAATTCCATTTAGTTCTGTGAAATTTGCTCATTCCCTTTTCTAAAGATCCAACTCACAGTTCTTTTATCTCCTTTACAGTATCCAGACTTTCCTTCATGTTGGGTATATATTTTGATTTCCATTTCTAGTATTGATGGGTTTTTTTTCTTTTTTTTGGCATCCAGTAAGATTAAAATTATCACGATCTTACTATAGCTGGGTAATTTTTGAATCCTGTATCTTGGCTCCAAAGATTAATTTCCTTAGTTGCTACAGTTTGTTCTCCCAACATTTTAAAGTACACTGTAGAGAATTTTTAAACTCTGCCAACTTATTGCATTCCCAGTTGACCTTTGTCATCCCCATCACAACTTGAGCATTTGCAGTTTACCTAAAAAAAATCATCGGAAGTCAACTTGAGGTATAAAAAATGGGTCTATATTAGAACATCGAAAGTTTAATGGTTCGAATAACTAAAAGTCGACCTTTAATGATCAAATCATTAAAATTTCAAATGTTCAGAAAAAATAAATAAGAAAAGAAAATCTAAAGGGTGTAGGCAGGGGGGCAAGCCCCCCTGCACTCCCCCCCCCCCCGCTACTTAAATATACCAACTCCCAGACCGCACTACATTGAAGTAAACGGAAATCTCCCCTTACGGAGATTTCCGTTTACCCGTTCGACGTTCTGCACTTTCGCTATTCTCGTGTCGACAATGTCTGATTTTACATTGTCGACTTTCGAGAATACAATAGGTAACCATAAAAAATACCCAGAAAAACACCCCCATGAAAAATCCTAAACTTTCTAGAGTTTGTTGCATGCTTGTATGCCTTATAAAGTTCTTCCCATTGCTCCTTTGTAAATTGCATTTCTATTCTTTTTTTCCCAATTGTTTTGAACCTGCTCTAGTTGATTCTTGTAGCTGTCGCACAGTATTTTATATGTTGTACTAGCTATCCCATTTTTATTCGCTTCTGTTCTAGACTCAACTAAAAATGCTACGAGAGCTGGTCTTCAGTATAGCACTCCCCGTCTCTCCGTCTTTGCCTATACTCTGTTATTAATCCCTGGCAGGGGAGGTAGTTTCTAATCTGCACCTCAAAGTTCTGCTTAGCATCACCCTACTCTGTTACCTTTCCCTCTCCAGTTATTTGCTTAGAATAACTTGCTTTTCTTTTTTAATTTTCTCCCCTAAATTCCAGCCCCTCCTGCCTGTTTTGTATACCCCAAGTTGCAGGCATCCTTCTTGGTAAAACCTTTTCTTCATTCTTAGGCTGGTTTACTTAGAATCCTTTCTGCTACTTTATGTTCTGTATGTTTCTTGTTGCTGTCTTAGTCTGTATCTCCACCTCCCCTGTTTTACCATCCTCCATTTTCCACTTGTTTTTATAACCTACTTGAGTTATGTATACGAGTCTTAACTGCTTAGCTGTAAAGAACATCTTCAAATCACGTAACTCTTAACCACATTTTCTGTGAGAAGAATCAGCTTTTCCCAATTAAGTCTTGCACCTTCTTCCCCTCTCAGATAATTTTTTTCATCTTTTTATTATCACAATCAAAACTTCTGCTCTGGTTAGTAAAAGTCTGTCACCCGTGTATAGGACTATAGGGACTACAAATGTTTTCACTGTTTGTATGCTGATGTCCATGTCCTTAACTAACAGCTTCCAGTTTTCTCAGTTTTTTGCGTTTCCTTTTATTTTTTACCTGTTACAACTAAATCCTTTTTAATCGTAATAATAAATCATCCACACTCCATAGTGCATTATCTTATGTCCTCATTGATGAACCAGTTAAAGTGTGAGTACATAGTTTACTGCTACAACCTTAACTTTTTTTTTAACTACTACACTAGTTATAACTACTACACTAGTTATAACTACTACACTAGTTATATCCATGAACGTGTGAATCCCTTATTTTCTTTGCCAGTGGCTCTAAATGCAAAGTAAATAACCGTGGGAAAAGACACTCATTACAGAGGAACCCTCACATTTTAATTTGTCCTTTTGAAACTTCATATATTCTTCCTATTAATTCTGTTATCCTATCATGGAATGCAAATGCTGCCATTTCCCTACTCGTAAAATCACAGCTGATTGTCATATGCCTTCTCTGCTTCAAGTCTCATCAACAATAGTGGCATTTTCTTACATTCTGCTTCCTTCAGAATCATCCTTGTTCTGTTATTGTCCGATAATTGCCTGTCCTCCACTGAACCACATTGATCTATATCTTTCAACCTTTGTAACACCCTTACCATTGTTTTAGCTAGTGCAGACATAAACATTTTATAATCATAGTTTAAAACTGAAGCAGGTGCATATGAAGTTAGTTCTGAGGGGTCTTTATCTTCTTTACGTAATACAGCCGCTACCACTTTTTTCCAAGATGCTTGTAATCCTCCAATTTTGAAACATTAACAGTGTCTTCCAGCTGTTTTGCTTTCTTCCCTTTAAACTTCTAAATTTTCACAGGAGTACAGCCTGCTCATTGAAACGTCCATGTTAATTATGCATCACCATTTATTTGTTTATTTTTTGTTGATCAGGATAGTCCGACTGAGCACAAAAGCCCCCTTTTTATTGTAGGCCTGGGGAAGAAAAGCTCCAAACAATGAGAGTAAAACTGTATACAGTAATTCCAGAGATATAGCGTTGTAAGGAAAACACTATAATTAAAATACTCAGCAACTACTAATGATGTAATATGTAGGGTGCTAATAAAACCTTACATTAAAAATGCAATCAGAATAGAGTAATATTCCATTATGTACTAACACTGCTACTAAATCTGCTTCTATTCAATATGCTGACAACGCTACTCTTATTTGCTCTGCTCCCACACCCCAAGAACTCCAAGATAAACTGCAGAAGTCGTTTCTAGATATTGAAAATTGCCTAAATGAACTTGAACTCATCCTAAACCCAAACAAAACAAAGTTAATGATCTTCTCCAACAGGAAATCCAAAGCAAACCCACGTCCTCTCTCCATCTACTGCACTAATGGCACTATAATAGAACCAGTTAACTAAACAAAACTACTTGGTGTCACGATAGACAACAACTTAACATTCAATAAACACATGTCACTCACAATAAAGAAAGTTCACATCAAACGTGGTACTCTATATAGGGCCAAACCTTACCTTACTCAAAATGCCAGAGTTGCCACAGCCAGATCCCACCTCCTATGTACTCTTCTGTACTGTTCTCAACTTTTCACTAACCTGCACAAGTCTGATTTACATCTACTTGATTCCTGCTATAACAAAATAGCAACATTTGCTGCTAATATACCCATCAGGACCCATCATTGCCTTGCTGTTCAAAAATTACACTGACTTGAATGTCCCAATCTGTTATTGGTCAGTCAGCTCACCACTGCCCACTCCATTATCCACAAACCTGAAAACTGCCCTGCACTCTCCAACCTAATTCATTTAAATATGTCACCATATTTTAAAATTGTACTATGTTCTACAGCTGTTTTACATCTGTTTTCTTCTTGTCTTGCGTCCTTAACTGGACTAATGTGTATATTTAAATGCTACGTTTTTTAACTGTGTAATGCAAATAATACTTAATGTGGAGCTTTTCTCCCTGGGCCTCCGCTGAAAACGGACCTGTGTCCAGTCGGACTCTCCCGGTCAACAAATGTAAATAAATAAATAATAAATACCCTGTCCACTGTATTATCCACAAACCTGAAAACTGCCCTGCACTCTCCACCCTAATGCAACTAAATACCAACCCCAGGACCCTTAGATATCCGATAAACTTATACTAAAGGTTACAAAGTCCCATAATTACTTTGGTGACTCTCTCTTCTCCTTCAAAGTACCCAGACAGTGGAACCTATTACCCCAGAATATCTTAAACACAGATCGTCATAGTTTCACAAAAACTCCTAAAGGGAATACCTTACTCAACAATGGCTGTGCTCCTGTAATACTCCTGGCTAGTTTCTCATGCCTTCGATCAAATGTTTTCTATTCTGCCATCTTATCTTACTTCTACCAAATGAAAATACCACAATGATTTTTAGTCGTATATCTAATGAGTTTCATATTGCTGTCTGTAATAAGGCTTAAGAAAGGTAATGTTTTCTGTTTTACATTCCCTTTTTGTAAATTGTGAGTGCTGGCAACTGTCAAACTTTTTGTATATTGTTTGTAAATCTTTTAAAAATGTTTGTAATCTTTTTGTACTATTGTTATGCAGCTTATCTCCCTGGGTCTCCGCTGAAAACGGCTACTTGCCCAGCCGGACTCTACCCAGTTAAAAAAATCTAAAATAAATAAATAAAAAGGAGAAATTTGTGGAAAATGGGGGGTGCAGTAGTACAGCTGTGCAACTGACTTGCTGTGTGTGTTTCAGTTGTCTAAAAGCCAGGCGTTTTATAAATATGTTAGTGGTTTGAAGGTTCCATGTTATCCTGGTGAAGTACATGAGGGATAGCCAGGAGTCAGGTGTTTGCAGCCTTTTTTTAGTTTGTCTGTTTTAGTGGCAGTGGTAACTTGTTCCAAGGTTTGGTGATGTCACTGGAATGCCGAGCAGCTCCAGGAGCATTGTTTGACTTCATGGGAGAAAGAAGTGTTTCAGTGGAGCATAACTCTCTGCATGGTGAATATTGCTGAAGGATGTTTTGAGAGGGGCAATTATGTGTTGTGACTAGCTTGGGTGTAGCTTAGGTAAAGTGGTAGTCCTAACCACTGCAAGGGGAAACCATGGCAAGTCCTACATTAAAGATTTGTAGCACATTTTGCTGCTTTGTTGTAGAATGCCTGTAAATTAGTTTGTTGTATGGTTTGCACGTTTCTAAATATTGTTAATGCTCATAGGAATGTGGGAAGGAGATAAGACTGTAATGTTCAGTTTGTTGAATCAGGAATAGGTTTGACTGGTGGTGAAGTCCCATTTTTTGAATGACTTGCTGTATGTGCTGATCAAACCAGATTTTTGTCTGTAGTTACACCGAATAGTTTTGTATGAGTTGGCTTTAATATGGTAGTGTTATTGGCTGATGTAGTATTAAAAGCATGTTGAGGGCAGATAATTGTTTGGGTGTGAGAGACATTGTTTTCCTTTTCTTGGGGTTTAGGCTCAGGTTTGCTTCAGTTAGCCTGGATGCAACAGAGGAAAAGGATTTTTGGGTAATTGTTTGGAGTTTTGTAAGTTGTGTTGGTGTACAGAGGAGGGTGGAGTCATTGGCATATTGCATGATGGTAGTTTGATTGATGTCTGGGTGGAGGTTGTTTAAAAATATATTAAATGGAAGCATGCCAAGAATTGAGCCTTGAGGAACACCTGCTGGAACTGGAAGGAGAGTTGAGAAGGTAGGTTTCCATTTTACAGTCTGTTGCTAAGGTAGTTACTGAACCAGGATAGCGTAGCTTGGGGGAGGCCTGAGGAAGACTGTTTCTTTAGTAGTTTGGGATGAGAGACGAGATCAAATTCTTTGGGTAAGTCAAGGAAGATGGGTAAGACTAAGTGATGTGCATTTATTTGATTGTGTTGCTTAGATGTAGAAGGGCAGCTGTGATTCTATGACTTGGACAAAAGATGTCTATAAGGCACAGACCTTAGCCATTGTGTCAAAGCCATCCACGTGTGTTGGGTCTGTGAGAGGAAGTTGTTGACAGTGAGGTGCTTGAGGAGCTGTGTGAATGCATTTCTCTAGGATTTTTGATAAGGGGGGCAGTATTGTGCCAAGTCTATAGTTAGTTATTTTGAATTTTTGCCTTTGTAAGTCAGTATGATATACAAGTTTTATTTATTTATTTTTCCCCAGAGAATTGGTGTTTGACTGTCCGTAATGGAACAGTTAAGTATAGAGAATGGGTAGCTAGCTGATTGGGTCTGCTGCCATTTTGATGTATTCACCTAGAAGGTTATTTGCAGCCTGACTTGTTTTGTTTTAGATTTTGGAGATGTTTTTTGATGAGAGGAACAGGTTTTAAATAGGATAGTGGGATGGTAGAAGAGAGTATATTTTTAGAAAGAGATAAAACCCAGATGAAATGACTGTTGAACTGGGTTACACTGTCATTATTGTTAGTTGATAGTGTTTGTGTGTTTGACCAGGGTGGAGAAGGGTTTAGTGGTTTCCAGAAGGGCTTTGAGTTACTTGGGAGGTTAGTATAAAAGCTTGTCTATTTTAATACAGGATTTAGTACATTTCTAAGATGTTTGAAGTTTTGCTAGTTGCTTTGACATCTGTATTATGACCGTTGTTTCCAATTTGTTCCTGATGTGCATAATTTTATTTATTTTATTTTATTTATTATTTGTTTATTGGGAAATAAGTTGGCTGGTTTCTTTTGTTAAGCAGGGCACTGGGTTAGATGTCTTCATTTTTGCTTTGCTAGAAGCCATTTCATTTAGTGTCTTTAGAAATATTTTGTTGAAGTCTCTGACTGCTTCCTGTAGTGATATTTTAGAATATTGTCTAGCTACACAACTGAAGGTTGTAAATGTTTGTTGCTGGAATTTGTTGAGGTTGCGTGCCTGCTCATATTGAAGTTGTCTGAGGGTATTAGTTTCTTGCCTGGTGTACGGTAGGCAAACACTGCTGGTTGTTTTGTTTGGAGATGAGATGTAGATTCTCTACTAGCATTTTTGATCAGCATACTTGGGAGTACTGAGGAGTTGAGTGACTTTATACAGGTTGTGTGCAGATGGGTAATCTGAACATGGTTTTGCCAGTCAGTGTTGAGGTCTTCCAGTGTGATTGCTTTATGGCTTATGTTGGTACATATTCTAGCACAGGATTTCTTTGACAGCGTTTAATATTGTTACTGGAGTGTATGTTATACAAATGCTCTTTTTATTGTTATAAGTTTTAGATGAATATTTCCACATTGTTAATTAGGGGAGTGGGGTGAGGATAGGAAGTCATTTCAAGGATATTTTTAAATTATAATTTTCAGTGCGGTGATGACTGCAGGAGTGAAGTATTTCCTGTGTGGTACAAGTTATAACAAGCCACTTGATGCAACTGTATCAAGCGATTTGCTGCAGTGTTAAAACTAGTCTCCTCAACTTGGAGCTGATGGATGTAGAAACACAACCACTGTATCTGGTAGCCCCTGATATTAGGAGCGCAGAGCAGATTGGAACAGAGTTGGGTTTTTTTTTTTTGTTCCTTCATTTAGAGAGGAGGTGTCCTAGACTGCACTAAATGAGCCAGCTACGGCTCTAGAATACAGATGATGAAACAGAATGTAATTGAGCAAGCTAAGTAATTTGAATAAATCACATAATTAAGCTAGTCAGTTAGCCTGTTTACTTAGTGAACTAGAAAATAAAGCCTGTAAGCATCTCATAGCATTAGTTAGCTTTAAAGATCGTTACATTAGAGTTTTTAACTAACACGTGTCACACCCTTTATCAAGTGTCACTGATATATTTAATGGAAAGTGTTACTAACTGTGATGAGGTTGAAGGTTCATTAACTCCTATTGTATGTTGCAATAAAGACCAATACAGTGTGGGATGAAATATCTTTACCACTGGCTTTTAACCCGAGCTGCAGTTTTAGGTTCCTTTACCAGAAGGTATAGGAAGAGATATGGAAGAAGAAAAGTCTATGTATGGGGGGTTAATTTATGACTTGATCTAATGTTGTCCCTTTCATTCCTCCTCACGGTTGGGTCATGGATCTGTCCTTCGGATCCGACTTGGCCACATTTTTACAGACTAGGATCCAAGTCTTGAGCCCCTCCCACTTCCCATAATGCTCTGTCCTTTGCCTAACTCCTTCAGATCTCGTTTGCTGCCAGCAGTGACAGACTTGGTTTGTAGAGTCTTGAGCCTTTTTTGGATAGCAGTGGAAATCCTTTCGTAGCACTTTATAATCCTTTGATATTCTTAACAGATAAATGTTTTTTTTCTTTTACTCCCTCCAGTTTTCCTCACCTTCCTTAGCAGTGCGAGGTTAGAATTCTTTTCTTTCCTTTCCTTTACTTGTTCTTCCATTGGGCCTTGCCTGGTGCATTTGCTGGTTGTTGTACTATATATATATATATATATATATATATATATATATATATATATATATATATATATATATATATATATATATATATTGATATATTGGGTCCCTATCAGCATCTCGAACGCTGACAATATCGAATTTGATATTGTCGCATCAAGAATGCCGAAAGGGCAGAACGTTGAATGGGTAAATGGAAATCTCTGTAAGGGGAGATTTCCGTTTACCTCAATGTAGTGCGGTCTCGGAGTTGGTATATTTAAGTAGCGGGGGGTGCCCAGTTAGTTCTTTTTTTTTTTTTTTTTTTTTTTTTTCGGCATTCGAAAATTGGATAGTTCGATCATGTCAGTTCGACATTTAATGATTCAAACTATTCAATTTTCGAAATGCTGATATAGACGCTATTTATTTAGAACTGTTTTAGTAGCTAGTCACTTACTTTTATAGTTCAGCACTAAATCTGTTCTTTTCTTGAAAGTGACATTTGCTGTTAAGGTTTTTATGGTGTTGGTTTTCAGGTGGGTAGTTTTCTTTTTCAACGATGTCTGATAAACCAGCAGGTTTTAAAAGGTGCTCAGAATGCGGGTGTAAATTCCCTCATTCTGATGCACACAACCTGTTTGTTTATTGTCTTGGGCCTGAGCATCTGTGGTCGGCTTGCTCCATTTGAAAGTGTTTCAACTCCAGGGCTATCGCTGACTACAAAAATAAACTAATTCTCAAGGATCTCTTACCTGCTTCTTCAAATACCTCTCCAGGGGCTCAATCCCCCACTGTGTGTAGCAGGGTCCACTGACTCAAAGAAACACCCTCACAAGTCCTCGTGGACATCTTCGGAGCTGCCCTCAAAAGATCCAAAAAACCTTTGAGTCAGACAGGGTCGAATCAGAGACCTAGTTCGGCACAGGTGGATCTGAAGTGCTCTTCGGATCCGAGCGGCATCTTTCCTAATGTCAGTTCTCCCAAAGCTAGGACTTCCGTGTTGGATCATAAGGCTTTGGATCTGACAGCGCGGGGTCCAACACTGGTGCTGGCCATGGTGGCTGCTTCTCCCTCCAGACTGCAGCAGACGCCTCTCAGGCACTCTAGGCCTCTGTCAGTAGCTTCTTCCAGATCTTCTAGGAGCCTCTTGGAAGTCGACGTGGACAGGATGATCAGGAAGATCCTCAATACTGAGATCCAGTTGGGGGCTTTGTCTGCTCCATCCACGGTTCTGTGAGCCTTTCCCTCCAAGCCCATTCTCATTCTCGGATCCATCCCTTGTTATCGGAGGCCCAGGATCATAGCCAACCGAGAGAGCAGGGGTCTGATTTGAGGAGCTGCCCTTCTACTCTGTTACCTTGACTTCCTCTGCTCTGATGTCCTCAGATCGCAGTTGGTCTCTGATCTGGGATGCCCCCATCGGATCCGTGGGGAGGGGCCCAGCTCTGACTCTGTTGGAGCCGTCTCTTCCTCTCTGCGCTTTAGCACTGGACAGTTCAGGTCTGATTCTACCTGAAACCCATGGCTCTGGGATCCCTACATTTTCTCCTTCAGTAGCCTCTGTTCTTGTGGAACTGGGGAGAGATTCCCGAGGTCTTTTGGTGTTCCAAGCTGTAGAAAGAGCCTTCTCTACTCATAGGAATCTTGCCTCTCTGAGCTATGACCCTCCCTATCTACCCCCCTTTTATCAGAGACTTGAGTCTATTATGCGTAGCCAGAGTCAGCCAGTCCAGATAAGTCTCCAAACTCTCCCCCTAGAGGGAGCCGCCTCTTCGTCTGAGACCTCCTGTGAACACCCCACAGAGAAGATCCCTCATAAGAAGACATGTAAAAGGAGGCACATTGACTCCCCTTTGGAGTCCATCACTGAGGACATGGACTTTGAGGGGTAAGGATCCTTGAGATCACCACTGGAGGACATCTCCTTTGGAGACATTTTAGAGATCCTGAGGCAGAGAGGTGGTTGGTCAGCCCAAACTCCTTCCTCAGAATAGTCCGTGTTTTTGGAGGCTTTCAGAATGGCCCACCTACATCTTGGGTGCTCCCCCCAGCAGACGAGTCACTGTACTGTGTGTGCAGGAAAGTATGGGTGGAGAGTGGCGCTACATTTACTGCACGGGAGGTGGGTGGAGCCTGAGGACAGCTCTGCATTTTGTTTACTGTATCATACGCTACCAGATATGTAGATAGGAAGGGGACTACATATTCACAGTACTGTGTTCTGAACAGAAGTTGTTGCTATACTCTTGTGTGGGATGTGGAAGTGGGGGGAAAGTGTGGGGAGGTCTGTGCATTCACTATATGTTAACGTGTGCCACAGGGCAGATAGTTTAGGGTCCTTGCATTTTGTGACTTGAATGTGCTGCTGCAAGAGAGGTGAGTCAAGCTTAGATCCATACCTTCATTAGGTTTACTATCAAAATTCTGCTAATCAGTTTTGCAAGTAATGACTTGCTTGAACCGAAGGATGAAAATGTGCACACTGTTCGCTCACAACAACAAATTCTGTAATGTAATGTCGAAGTCGACATTATTGACATTACTCAACTTACCTGGACATCAGGATATGTCCTACAAACATTTTGCTGGGGGGCAAGCCCCCTTCACCCCCTATGTGCACTACAGCGAGAAAAGAGTAAATTTCCCTTTTCCCACTGCAGTGGGATGCTCAAAAACATTAATGTTCAAGAACATGAAGCCAAGCTATGTCTCGACATTTCAGTAGCAATAAGATTTTCACTCGGGATTTAAACTTTTGCACCTTTATCCTCGACCGTCTGAATGACGGTAAAATGAGTTTCATACTTTTGATACTAAACCCCTTCATTATGCAGCTGGAGAGATGGAGGGGGCTGTGCAGTCACTATTTTGGGGTAGTGACTGGGTGGGTTGGGAGGGTGGCCTTATGGTTAAGGTGTTTGCCTTACAAACACAAGGTGCAGGGTTCGAGTCTCACAAGGGATAATTGTCTAGGCTTAAAATGGCTCACAAGGCCAGTTAGCCTAGTGCTAATCTATGAACCTATGAATGATGCTTAAGAGGGAAGTATGATTGGGGGCTTCACATATTCTTTATAGACATGTGCCATGGTGGAGGTGGGTGCAGAGATGCTGTGTAGTAGCATGTGGTACTCAGCTGATGCAGGGTAGCCTGCATTGCCTGTATTGCCTTAATGCACTGTATGCCTTAGGAAAGGTTGAAGTAGCATATGGTTTGTGTTCAATGGACACTAAAATACACAGCCATCTCATCCATGTACATTGTGAACTCGTACTTCCCCATAACATGAGGCTAGGGGCAGGGGAAGGACCCTGTATTCTATTAGTTTTGTACCACAGGAGAGTTGGGTACAGTACAGCACAGACTGTCTGTTCACTTGTTATTAGTATGTGCCACAGAGGATGAATGAGCTAGGAATTTCAGGATACTGTGCATTTGTACAGTAATGTGCTGTGGACTGGGTGGTCTGTGTATTTATTATGCATATTTTATGTACAGGATACATGGTTAGGATGGGCTACATATGTGCGGGTATATGGCTAATGCAGGCGCTATGCAGTTACTGTACAGTACCATGTGCTACAGCATACATGGCTATGTGGGGCTATGTAGTTACTGTATAGTACCATGTGCTACAGCATACACGGCTAGGCGAGGCTATGCAGTTACTGTACAGTACCATGTGCTACAGCATACACAGCTAGGTGGGGCTATGCAGTTACTGTACAGTACCATGTGCTACAGCATACACAGCTAGGCGGGGCTTTGCATTTACTGTACAGTACCATGTGCTGCAGCATACACAGCTGGGCAGGGCTGTGCATTTACTGTACAGTACATTGTGCTACAGCATACACAGCTGGGACAGGGGCTGTGCATTTACTGCACAGTGCAGTGTGCTGTATCATACAAAGCTAGGCCATGGCTGTGCATTTATTGTATAGCAGTATGTGCTGCTGGGTACACAGTATGGAAGGTGTCTGTGCATTTACTGCATATTTTACAGGGTACATGATTAGGGCAGGAGCTGTTCATGTACTGTAGAGTACCATGTTCCACAGGATATAGAGCTACGGTCAGGCTGTGCATTTACTGTTGAGTAACAGTTGCTGCAGGGTATATGGCTAAGCCAGGGCTGTGCACTTGCAGTACAGTACCATGTATTATGAGTTACACAGCTCAGGAGACTTTGCACTTACTGTACAGTAACAGGTGCTGCAGAAGTACATGACTAGGACAGGGGCTGTGGACCTGCTAGTATATCCTGCAGGTTACAAGGCTTGGTGCTGTGCTTTCACCACACATTATCATGTGTTACAATGCACCACACATTATCATGTGTTACAATGTACTTGGCTTTGTGGGGGATGTGCATTTACTGTACAGTACTGCATTGTGCATGATATGTTGCTTGGGCACTGTGTTACTGTAAATCCCACAAGATATGTACCCTGCAGTACATTATTGTACAGTAAATGCACTGCTGCTGGGGAAGAGCTGGATGGGTGGAACTGTAATGTGAAATGCTGGACAAGCAGGTGAAGTGTGGTCCAGTGTTCTTCATTCGCAATAAGATAACTTGTGAACAGGCAAGGCGATTGCATTAGAGGGAGACATGGCTCTACATTCATTGTATAGTAAAAAGGATATCCGTGACTGCTGTTTAGAAAATTGATTGTGGTGGACAGGATCCTCCTTCACAGAGAATTGTACATGAGCTCTGGTATTTGGACAGTGAAGGATGATATTTCGTTACAAGTGAAAAGGACAGAAGCTGTATATATTCATGAGCTACTTACTGATGGGTGCCTCCTTTGCAGGTGGTTGCTGCTGATGTTATGTAGTCCAATCCCGCCTACATTCTTACCCGTGGGTTCGGAGCCGATACTTTAGCTCAAAGTCTTTCAATTGACTGGGCTAAGATGGTATCCCATGCTGCAGTGCTCTCTATCCCCAGATCTCGTTTGCCGCTCGTGTAGCTCGGACGTGGTCTCGCTCTTGGCTGTGGCTAAGTATTCTTTTCTTCTTTATAGCAGAGAAGTTGCAAAAAAAGCTATTTTCATAGCTATTTGTGTGTATCTTTGAACTGTGTTTATGGAAAATTTATTTATTTATTTATTTTCCTCATTTTAGCGTGTCACTTGTGGTATCCCACTAGCTGTTTCCAACGGGCTAGGCCCATTTCAGTTAGAGGACCTAGTCTGTCCCCCTCGCTTACCTTTGTGTGCTAACTTAACTTCCCTTGGGCTAAGACCGTTTAATTTAGAGGAACTAGTCCCCCCTCTTGACCTTGTGTTCTAGGACCATTTAAGTTAGAGGTCTTGTGATGTACTGTCTGCTTGTTCTTTTCCCACACTTGTGGCTGATTGACCGTTGGTCTGGTTGTTGCGTTAGTGACTCAGTTTTTGTAGTGACTTTGTCTAAAGATACTAAGGAGCATAAGCCCTCGGGCTTTAAGAAGTGCACGAAGTGCAGTTATAAGATGTCTATCACTGATGGACACTCTGTTTGTGTGTACTGTCTGGGAGCGATTCACCTCCAGGAATCGTGTAGTTTTTGTCATGCTTTTAGCCCGCGTGTTCTTCAGGAAAGGAAGAACAAATTGATTTTGAAGGGACTTCTGAAACCCTCCTTCGAGGAGGGTTTGGGGAGTGCTTCCAGCTTTAAGTCTTCTCCATCAAAAGCTAAATATTCTAAGGCTAAAAAGCGATCCCCGGCTCCATCAGTATCCTCTAAGCCCTTGGAGAAAACAGCTAAATCTTCTATGACATCCTCTGTTCCATTGTCCTCTGGGCCGCAGGAAGTGTCAGTTTCTATGGAACCTGCTTCAGCTCCTATTCTCTCGAATCCTGTTCGGAGCCGGTCGCCTAGCATTAGGCCGGCATCTCCTCCTCGCAGGTCTCCTTCAGAGAGGAGGTCTCTATCTCCTTCCGTATCCTCTAAATCCTTCAGGATCTTATCGGATGTGGATGTTGATAGAGTGGTGCAGAGACTTCTTCAGTCACCGGTACTGGCTAAATTGTTTTCGGCTCTGACTCGGTCGGCTCCGGAGCCGGTCCCTCTACCTACGTCGATACTTCCTCCTCTGAGCGCATCTCAGCTTTCAGAGCTGGAGTGCTCGACTCCGTGTGATGTCCCTAGGTCGGTTCTGACAGCCCCTCCTGGCTTATCGGTTCCGATGTCAGCTCCGACTGTTGGTGCCGTCCACGGGGTTCAGGACTCAGGATTCCTCGGTCGGACCTGAGGGGGAGGCTTCGGGACACCTCTTGGCTCCGAGTCCACCTCTCGGTGCTTCGGCGTGGGGAAGCCAGACTCCTGTCTCTGCTTCAGGCCTGGTCCCTTCTGATCCAAGGTCTTCCATGGCTGGTTGATCTTCGGACCCGGGAGGACCAGCTTTCAAGGCCATGCGGAGCGCGCTGGCCAGGTCGTCAGCGGCATTATACGGTTCGGTCACTCTGTCCCCTACAGCACCGGTGCTGGTCTCTGATCGCCCTCTATCTCTTGACAGTGGAGCCCCAAGGCCTCAGGGTACCCCTACGAGTGGTCCCTATATTTCTGAGGGGCCCTCAGAGTTTTTGCCTGAGGAGCCACCCAGAAAGAGAACGTGCAAGAGGAAGTACATAGATTCCCAAGATGAGTCTCTCACGTCAGACACAGACCTCGAGGAATCGGAGGGGTCCCCTAAGTCATCCTCTGAGGATGTTTCTTTCTCTGACATCCAAGAGATTTTGAAGCAGAGAGGTGACTGGCCATCCAAAGCCCCCTCTGAAGAGGAGTCTGTGTTCCTGAAAACCTTTGGTGTTCAGCCCTCCGCCTCCTGGGTGTCTCCACCCTTCGAGCTTCTGGATCTGGTTTGTCGAAGGGTGTGGTAAACCCCTGACTCTGTGGAACCAGTCTCCAGGAGACCCAATAAATTTTTGTCTATCCCTTCTGATAAGGAATTTCTATCCAAGGGAGTCCCTGTGGATGCCATGGTGGTGGCAGCGGCCACCAAGAAGGAATTGGCTGAGACTTCTTCCACCGTCCATCCCCCTAACAAGAAGTCTAGGACTATGGACCGGTCTGGGAAGCGTATGTTTTGTTCAGCGGACTTTACTTTGCGGTCACTGAATTACTTATCACACTTTACATGGCTCCAGAGAGATCTCCTAAAGGAGCTTGGAGATACTCTAACGGGTAACGTTTCTGAGGCGGTGGCTCATAAAGTCAACGCTCAGATGTCTACCCTCAATTCTATTGCGAACTCCTCCATGAGGCTCATCTCTCACACAGCCGAGGGAGCGAGTAGGGCAGCAAGTTCAGAAGTCGCTCTTAGGAGACATGCCTGGATGCGCCTTTGTCATTTCACGGAGGCCTTCAAGTCTGCATTCACAGACGCCCCGTTTGATGGTTCCTCTTTGTTCGGAACCAAGGTGAAAGACACACTCACTAGGTGCGAGCAAGAGGGAAAAACTCTGTCTGCCGTAGGAGTCCGTTTTTCCCTTCCCTCTAGGCCTTATCCCAAGGGCCCAGAGGGGTGGGAAGATGTGGTTCAAGAAATCACAGAGGTTTTTTCCCGATGCACAAGGTGAATCCCCCTCCAGAGGCAGGGGAGGGGGTGGTTATTCAGGTAGATGCCACCCTAGGGGCAGAGGAGGCCCTCGTAACTCTGTAGACCGCGATTCCTTTCGTGGTTCTCCCTACCGCCGCTCCTGATGGGAGGCCCGACTGTGCGTTTCCGGAACCAGTGTGGGGTCACATCTCACTATACCCGGAGGCCTGGCAAGGTATCACCCAGGACCCCAATGGGTTCTGCGAATAATTTCTGGAGGATATATCATTCCCTTCTCGTCAACTCCCCCTTCAATTAAGAAAATCCTGGATGTTCCACCCAGTCAAAGGGATTCCACAGCTTCAGAGTTTTCAAAGCTGCTAGAAAAAGGAGCCATCCAACATATCTCCTCAGACCAGATCGGATTAGGGACTTACTCCAGATTATTTTTGGTGCTGAAAAGGACAGGGGACATGAGACCCAATTTGGATCTCAGCCGATTGAACACCCATGTGCAAAAGTCCAAGTTCCGAATGGTCACGTTGCAATCTATTCTCTCATTATTGGGAAAAGAAGTGTGGATGTGCTCCATCGACCTCAAGGATGCTTACTACCACATAAAGATGGACAGGGCATCCAGAAGTCACCTACGCTTCCGGCTGGGAGCCAGTCACTTTCAGTTTCGAGCCCTGCCCTTTGGTCTCACCACAGCCCCCAGGGTGTTTACCAAATGCATGGCAGTGGTGACTGCTCACTTGAGACATCAGGGATTCCAAGTGTTTCCATACCTGGGCGACTGGCTCCTTACTGCCACCACCATCTGCTACTTCAGACCAGAGATGCCACTATCAACCTGTGTCAACAGTTGGGCATCACCTTGAACTGGAAAAAATCGCCTTGTTGTCCTCGCAGTGTGTCACCTTTATAGGCGCCGAATTAGACACCGTGTTCATGTGGGCGTTTTTACCACAGGAAAGAATCAGAGTTTTACAACAACAGATTTATGCCTTGCTCCCTCTGAGGAGAGTGAAGGCAAGATTGGTCCTCCAATTGTTGGGGACGATGGCTGCTAAAATTATGTTAGTTCCCTGGCAAGGTTACATATGAGGCTCCTTCAGTGGCTACTCTTCGCCAGTGGTCTCTTCAACGTCTTCCACTTTCTCACCCTATTCTGCTCACAGACAGGTGGAGACAGGATCTCAGTTGGTGGCTTCACACCGACAACCTCAATGCAGGAAAACCTTTTGTTCGTTCGCCTCCAGTTGCCATGGTGACCACGGATGCCTCCCAGATGGGGTGAGGGGGCATTATCTAGGCAGGACAGTCCAAGGCACGTGGCAAGAGCACAAGATGCATCTGCATATCAATGTCCTGGAGATGAGAGCAGTGCTACTAGCATTGCAAGCACTTCAGAGCTTTCTTCCTCTCGGGACTATTGCAATCCACTCAGACAATATGTCGGTGGTATGGTATCTGAACAAACAGGGAGGAACCAAGTCGTATCCCCTTTGCAGAGAGGCCATGTGAGTGTGGCAGTGAGCAGTGTCTTCCCAAAGTTTTCTGGTAGCAACACACATTCCGGGGAAGTCCAATGTGATCGCAGACAGGCTAAGCAGAGCTATTCTGATGCCTCACGAGTGGTCCCTGAACTGTCAAGTTGTAGAGCAGATTTTCTGCAGGAGGGGACAGCCTTGCTGCGACCTTTTTGCCAGCCCCCTCAATGCCAAATGCAGCATGTACTTCACCCTTATCCCCCCTCAGGGGGAGTCACTCAGGGACGCTCTAGTCCACGATTGGCCCTCCGGTCTGCTATATGCCTTCCCTCCGGTTCCTTTGCTGTCAAAGGTTATTCAGAAAGCACAATCCTTGGGATGCAAAATGATTCTGATTGCTCCACACTGGCCTCGTCAAATTTGGTTCCCCTTTCTCCATCCCTATCTCATGGACGCTTCTTGGATTCTGGACCACAACCAGACTTACTGACTCTCATGTCAGGGCAGCTCCATCCCTCTCTTTGGGCCCTCCGGTTGACAGCTTGGCTACTCCACTTCCGTCATTAGTTAGGCTTGACCATTTTTCGCTGGATGTGGTTCATATTCTATCTTCCTCTCATAAGCCTTTGACCAGGAAGATTTATTACAGCAAATGGAAGAGATTTTCCATCTGGGCACATGCCAAACAGATTGACCCTTACACAGCTCCAATCTCATCAGTATTGGAGTTCCTCTCTATGCTTTTCAACCAGGGATCAGCTGCCGCAACCATTAAAGTCCAGTTGGCAGCGATTTCTACCTTTCACGTCGCAGATGAACCTAGTCTAATGGCACATAGACTCTGTAAGGCTTTCCTGAAAGGCACGTTGTTGCTTCGTCCTCCTGTCTCTGAACCAGTTATGCCTTGGGACTTAAACTTTGTTCTACAGGGTCTTACTTCACCCCCCTTTGAGCCTGCAGCCACTTGTGATTTAAAATTCTTAACTTGGAAGACTGTCTTTTTGGTAGCCATCACGTCAGCCAGACGTGTTTCGGAGCTTCAAGCTTTATCAATTAAACCACCTTATTTGATTTTTCATAAGGACAGGGTTTCTCTCAGACCGAATCCTTCCTTTCTTCCCAAAGTAGTGTCAGTTAGTAACCTTAACAATCCATTGAATTACCAGTATTTTTTCCTCAGTTCTTGAACAAGGCAGAATTCAAATTTCATCAGTTGGATGTGCACAGACCATTACGATTTTATTTGCACAGAACGAAGGACCTCAGAAAATCTGATCAGTTGTTTGTTTCATTTTTGGAAAACAGAATTGGGTCTCCTGTTTCCAAAGTCACATTGTCTAGGTGGATTTCCAGTTGTATTTCTTTCATTTATACTTCAGGGGGAAGAGATTTACCGTTCCGAGTGAAGGCTCACTCTACCCGGTCTGTATCTACGTCTACAGCTTTTCAGGCCAGATTGTGGGCATCTCCTCACACCTTTGTTACTCATTGCAAGTTAGATGTGGTATGTAGAGGCAGGTCTTCCTTTGGTTCCACAGTGCTCAGGAGTATATTACACGTGGGAGGAGTCTGCTGGTTGTGCAGCAGAGAGGAGATACAGTTGTGTGGAGGGGGCATGGCATTGATTCACAGGTGAGGAGAGGTTAAGCTCCTGCAGGGGTAATTGGACACAACTGTGGGGAGGGATTTGCTGCCAAAGTGGTGGTGAAACACAACTTTGGGGTGGGGTCTGCTGCTGTAAAGAAGATGCGACACAGTTGAGGGAAGGGTGGTCTTCCAGTACAGAGAAGATGGTACACAGATGAAAAGAAAGATCTGCTGATGTAAAGGAGATGGGTACAGATGAGGGAAGGAGTTTGCTGCTACAGATGAAGTAGGGCACAACTGTGGGGAGGGGTCTACTGCAGATAAGGTGGGGCACAGCTAAAGGGAAGGGTCTGCTGCTGCGTGGCAGGTGGGCATAGCTGTCACAAGGGATTCACTGCTGCATAGGAGGTGAGACAGCTGTAGGGAGGGATCTGCTGTGGCTGAGGAGGTGGAACACAGCTGTTGGGCAGGAGCTGCAGATATAGTGGAGATGGGACACCAGTGTGTATTGGTCTGTTACTGTAATGTTGGTACGGCAGTGTGGAAGGAGGTATATTACAGAGTTGATTAGAAAATGTGTGGAGAGAGTGTTCAGAGGTGGGACACAGATAGTGGAAGGGTCTTCCACTCTTGAGGGGATGGGGCACTGATGTGGGATGGAAAAGGTATGAAATAGGTGTGGCTGGGAGCCTGCTGAGACACTGGTATGGGGTGGGTTTTGCAGAGAAAGGGAGAAACAGATGTGGGACTGGTCTGTCACTGGAGAGGAGATTGCAGGTCCTCAGTTGCAGGTACTTGGGGGGAGGTTGGGAATCTTGCTTTCCTTGCCAGTGCCCCCTGGCTGAGTTTGGCAGAAGCAGTTATGTTGCTAGGCTGGCACTTTCAGCTCTGTGAAGTCTATGATCACTGTAGGCAAGAAGCCATCCAGGTAAGCTGTTCAAATGAAATGTCGTTTCCATTAGTCTGTTCTTCCATTCTTCACTGTGTTTTCATGTCTATGGCCTCATGAGTCAAAACCTTCTAGCAAAATACCCTTAAGTTATTTCTTTTAACTTGAGTGTTACTATCAAGTCCGTAAGTTGGCACGCATGTGCACTTACTGGTTTTAAGTACCGTCTTAACTGCTGTTGACTGTGGTAGCTGTCTATAAAGTTAATCCATACATGGTTTACATCCCATTTGTTTAGTACTCCCAGCAAGAACCTTCCCTTGATGGAATGGGAAAATTGGGAACATCAGGTATAGTTTAATTTTTGGGAAGTAGCTTACTCTGTTATGGACACCTTTGTGGACACTTTTATTTAGACCCAGACTAGCTTAGGACTTGGCTAGGTAGAGATTAACAGAGCATTTTGGGATGGTTGCCACACTGTGGGAAACTGTTACACTAGTGCCATCTCCTGGATGCTAAAATAATAACACCAGAATGGGTAGCAGTTGTGGTGGGGAGATTGACACAGCAGGAGTGCATATTTGCACATGTACTGCCAGCTGGAATAGCAGATGTGGTGACACCTACTCTACATATAGCTGTCTTCAGGTATTTGATTCATTGTTACTTGTTTCCTGTGTGCTTTAGCTTGTTTGTTCCGTAGTTTGTTTTCTCATATTTGTTTGCTTGATGTACATATCGTAACAGTGTGTGTGGACTTGTAAACTTTTGTCTTGTCTTTGAGAGAACAACTGACAGATTTTTGTTTTAAATGACTGCTTTTTCTACAAGCTGGTGTGATATCAGACTAAGAGTAATAAAGTAAGGGGGTGTAGGGGGAGGGGATCTGACCCCACCGCTGCAAAATGCTTTCTTTAGTTATTAATGTTTTACTTATATGAAAATATCTTAATTGCGAGTGCATGTGTTTAGAGCACATATGTATTTTATTTATTTATTTTTTAATAATGATCCATCAGTTGAGTTTAGAGCTTTAGGGTTTGTTCTAGTGGAACCCACAACATGCATGCCCATCAGTACTTAAACAGTACCAACAGGAGCAACAGCATGATGGTAATTCAGTACAAATGTGCATCTTATACAAGTGCCACCACTTGAGGCAACAAGCACAATGGCACTTCAGCTCACAGACTCATCAGTACATATGTGCCACCAGCAGGGTTAAAACACACACACACTTTGATATATATGTACCACCAGCAGGGTTAAAACACACACACACACTTTGATATATATGTACCACCAGCAGGGTTAAAACACACACACACACACACACACACACACACACACACACACACACACACACGCACTTTGATATATATGTGCCACCAGCAGGGTTAAAACACACACACACTTTGATATATATGTACCACCAGCAGGGTTAAAACACACACACACTTTGATATATATGTACCACCAGCAGGGTTAAAACACACACACACTTTGATATATATGAGTCACCAGCAGGGTTAAAACACACACACACACACACACACACACACACACACACACACACACACACACACACACACACACACACACGCACTTTGATATATATGTGCCACCAGCAGGGTTAAAACACACACACACTTTGATATATATGTGCCACCAGCAGGGTTAAAACACACACACACTTTGATATATATGTACCACCAGCAGGGTTAAAACACACACACACTTTGATATATATGTACCACCAGCAGGGTTAAAACACACACACACTTTGATATATATGTACCACCAGCAGGGTTAAAACACACACACACACACTTTGATATATATGTGCCACCAGCAGGGTTAAAACACACACACACTTTGATATATATGTACCACCAGCAGGGTTAAAACACGCACACACACACACTTTGATATATATGTACCACCAGCATGGTTAAAACACACACACTTTGATATATATGTGCATCCAGCAGGGTTAAAACACACACACACTTTGATATATATGTGCATCCAGCAGGGTTAAAATACACACACACTTTGATATATATTTTCCACCAGCAGGGTTAAAACACACACACACTTTGATATATATGTACCACCAGCAGGGTTAAAACACACACACACTTTGATATATATGTGCCACCAGCAGGGTTAAAACACACACACACTTTGATATATATGTACCACCAGCAGGGTTAAAACACACACACACACTTTGATATATATGTACCACCAGCAGGGTTAAAACACACACACACACACTTTGATATATATGTGCATCCAGCAGGGTTAAAACACACACACACTTTGATATATATGTGTCACCAGCAGGGTTAAAACACACACACACACTTTGATATATATGTACCACCAGCAGGGTTAAAACAAACACATACTTTGATATATATGTGCCACCAGCAGGGTTAAAACACACACACACTTTGATATATATGTACCACCAGCAGGGTTAAAACACACACACACTTTGATATATATGTACCACCAGCAGGGTTAAAACACACACACACTTTGATATATATGTCCCACCAGCAGGGTTAGAACACACACACACTTTGATATATATGTGCCACCAGCTGAATAACAGGATGGTGGTAATTCAGAGCATGCACACACATTGGTACGTATGTATCACTAGCAGGATGGTGGTGATTCAGCACATACACACGCACATATATGCCACCAGAAGGGGTAGCAGACAGGAAGGTGATGATTTGGCACACTCCTGCATCAGTATACATGTGTCAGCAGTAGGGATAGCAGGTGTTTGGTGAGTGACGTAGCATGTATGTATTTTGGTATATGTGTGATAGTGGTTGGATTAGGATTTGAGAAGGGGGGAAGAGTAGTGCATACGCATGCACAAGTGCACGCGCGTGCACACACACACACACACACACACGCACACTCAGTGCTCATGTGCCACCAGCAGAAATAATAGTATCTTTAAATGCTGAATTTGTGGTTCATTGCCAGCGCTACTAGAAAATTTAGGAAAATTTTACCAAAAAGTGCAGAAATATTTTTGCAAAAATTTTGGGAAAATCTCTGGCTTCAGTAACCAGCCCCACTGTCTTCTAATAGTTTGTTATATGCTGCGGCTTTAATAATCATGTAGGGTACTAAACAGATATGCAGCCATGTCTAGGTACTTTCCTTAAATGCAGTGCAGACTAACTTTGCACTGTACCACTTCAAGGTCTGTAGAAGTCTAAACCTCAAAATGCACTCTCTCGAGGCACTCCTAAAAATGGAGAACATCGATATCTGTGCAGTAAATGAGACCTGGTTCAAGGCTCCAGAGAGCACCCCTGCAATACCAGGCTACAATTCTTACCACACTTTTCGGCCACAAAACCAAGACCGAAACACTAAAGGTGGAGGAGTGTCCCTATTCACACCTCCAGGCTAGTTGCCCAACACAATGCATCTGAAATTCTCCAGGTGCAACTAACACTAGGTAAAACTGCAATCTAAACTGTAGCTTGCTACAGATCCCCTACCATGCCCCAAGATTCTTACTACACCTTTCTGAACATACTGGAAAATATTAAGATACAACCAAACACCCTAATACTGGGTGATTTCTGCTACCCTGCCAATAATTGGGAAAACTACTCGGGTACTAACTCCTTTTCCCAATGGTTCTTGGAATTCATAAATTCCAATGCCCTGCATCAACTAATCCATTGTCCCACCAGGGGCTCCAATATTCTAGACCTGGTCATTACCAACATGGGAGATAGATGCTCCACACCAGTGGTCACCACCTCATTGGTCAGGTCTGACCATAAGCAAATCACCCCCACCCCCCCAGTAAGGAAACCTCCTTAAAAAACTTCTCCAAAGCCAACTTCATGCTACTGAAGTCAGAAGTGACAAACTTCACAACACCCACACAGACGGGATCTGGAAGTTTGACTGCAGAGTCCTACACTAAGGCACTGTACGAGCACATCCACTCGTGCATGAATCGTTCCATCCCAAATAGAACCAAGATGCTCTTCTCTAAAAAAAGGAAGCCAATCTGGTGGTCCCCTGCTATAAACAAACTATACAACAGAAGGAAGAAACTGTTGCAGAAAAGAGGAAAATCCCAGGATGTAAAAAACTCCCTCACCAGCCTCTGTAAGAAGCTGAGATCCCTCATAAAATCCTTAAAAGCTAGTTACGAAAATAAAATTGCCAAAGATTCCAAAGACAACCACAAGGCATTCTATAGTTATGTCAAGAATCTAAATGGCAATGCTCAGATCTGCTCTGAGCTACAACAGAATGGCATTAAATATACCGATCCCAAGGATATTGCCAGTATCCTGGCAGATCGATTTAGTGCCAACTTCACCCCCCTCTCACCCCCTAAACAGCCCATCTCAATACCAAAAGATTGCCAAATTCCAATAATCACTGCCACACAGGTAGAAACACAGGTAGAAACCGCACTCTCCAAAGCTAAGAATACAGCATCCATGGGACCAGATGACATCCCAGGCTGAGTACTACATGAACTACAAAATGAACTGGCACCTCACCTAAGTGTCATGTTTAGTCATAGCCTCACCTCAGGCTTCGTGCCCACTGAGTGACGCACAGCTACAGTTATCCCGCTCCTCAAGGGAGGATCCGCCTTGGATCCCGGGAACTACTGTCCCATCAGTCTGACAAGCCTGATCTGCAACGGTATGGAACGCATTATCATGGAACTTATAAACAAAGAAATTGGCAACCTTCAAACATTGGACCCCACTCAGTTTGGGTTTGTGAAGGGCCGATCTTGTCTCCTGAATCTGATTGACTTCTTCGAATCAGTCTCCAGAGCTGTGGACGAGGGTAAGGCGGTCCACACAGCCTATCTGGACCTCGCCAAGGCCTTCAACACCATCCCCCACTCTGGAATCATAGATAAACTTACTAAGCTGGGCATAAATCCCTACGTCACTCGATGGGTTGCCAACTGGCTTACTGACAGAACCCAGACTGTAAAAGTAGCCGACTCCAAATCCAGTTCCAGACAAGTGGAGTATCTCAGGGTTCAGTCCTGGGACCACTCTTTGTTTGGCATCTACTTCTCTGAAGTACAGGCCAACACTAAGGGACTCTGGCTAACAAAGTTCGCAGATGACTGCAAACTGGGAGCCATTATTGAATCATCCCAAATGATGTGGATATTCTACAAAAGGGCCTTACAGAAACAGATGCCTGGTGCCAGAGCCATGGACTCAAGCTTAATGCCAAGAAATGTATAGTTTGGGATTCATGTGATCAAACTCTTAACACTTAGCCTGAATGATGAAACCATACAGAATCCAACACTTGAACAATGACATGGCTTTCTTTACCATAATCTGCAACATTTTGTTGAACCATTAATTTAGTTGAATATGTAAATTTAAATATTTTAGTAAAAATATAACATCATTTGTTATAAAATGGATTTTGTGTTGAGAACAGGATGAAAATGGTATAAATTACAGAAAAATTGTGGACGTAATTTTCCAGAGGCTCTTCTGATTGTGTAGAATATTTAGTTTTATTTTACAGTTTGTTGACCAGGTTAAATTACAGTCATGTTGTACTCTTATGTAATATTGTTGTAGTTTAAGTTGTTGGCTCATCAGTCTGGACTGTTAGTCTGCTAGGAAATGCTGCCTTTATATAATCTATAATGTCTGTATATAATCTGTATTGCCTGTATGTAATCTGTAATGCCCAAGTCTTCTTTATCTTGATTACATTTCTGGAGGTTTTTCTCTCCAGTTCTCCTATGCAGGTGGGCTGTGCCCAACAGGACCTCTAAGATAACAATTATGTCATTGCAGATTGAATTGTTTATATTTTGTTACATAATCTAGAGACATACTGTTTCCCACGTTTAAACTGTATCGTGTTTTGTGGATGTTTCTACTCCACCCTTTTTTTGTGAGTTGTATTTTTTATCCATAAACATGGCTACTTTTTAGTGAGTATGGATATTAATTCTGCAGGTCGTAGGTTCATACGATGTTACTAGGCTGTTGACCTGAGGGTCTTTGCAAGTCTACCCGTTAAATCCCAATATAATACTAAATGAGAGATATCATCTATGCCCAAGGTTTTTCTAGCATGGACTACCCTTGTCCAGGATAGAAGCCGGGGCAATCCCCTGCAGAAATTTATGGTTTCCCCTTCAAGTTGTCCAAGTTGCGCTTAAACAGGGTCATGGAGGTGCTCTGCTTGATATGGATTGGAAGCCTATTCCAGACAAGTGGCAACCTCTGAGAGATGTATGTATCTGTCTCTCTAGCAAGTCATGTTTATGTCGCAGGCTAGGTTGAGGTCCCTGGAATGGATGATTCTAGTCCCATTTGACTTATGGATGTGCAGCATTTCCATTAGATTTGGGTCGTTGATAGCCCTGTAAACCAGACAGAAGTCTCCTCTAAGTAGTCTGTACGCTACTGAGTATAGTGACATGAGCTGGAGACCCTGAATTTTCTTAGTTAGAAATCTCTGAGGTCTCTCAAGTTGCTGCAGGTGTCTGGTATGGTACATGCCAAAGGAAGCATTATATTCAATAACAGGCCTGATGGGGGACGAGTACAGGGAAGTATAACCTCTTTTGCTCTTGAGGCGATGCCTTTGGTAATCAGGTGAGCAACGTACAATGCCTTCCTAACCACATTAGAAACATGATGGTCAAAGTTGAGGTCACAGTCAACTTGTGTTCCCAGGTCTCTCACTACTGAATTGGTACTTAGGGTATTATTTTATAATCAGCAGGGACATTGTTTTTACCAAAGGGAATGATAATGCATTTTTTTTGCGTTTAATTTAAGGCCATGGCTTTGGCACCAATCATTGCTCTGTGCAAGTCCCTTTTGAAGTACACTGACTTTGCTATGGGCTTCAGTGATAGCACCTAATTTGCACTCATCTGCAAACTTGGTTAGCCACAACCCCTCTGTTTTGGCCTGGACTTCTGAGAAGTATATGTCAAACAAGAAAAGAGGGGGCCCAACACTGACCCTTGTGGGACCCCACTGGTGACAGGTCTGTTGGTAGAGGTAAAATCTCCCACTTTGTGAGTGTTGTCAATCTGTGAGCCAGTTTGCAACCCATTTGACAACATAGGTGTTGATATTCAACTGGGTTAGTTTGTCAATGATGCCCAAATGTGGGATAGTGTCGAAGGCCTTAGCTAAGTCAAGATAGGCTGTGTGCAAAGCCTTGCCCTAGTCTGTGTCTCTGTCACATTCTCGAAGAAGTCCACCAGGTTTAGTAGGCATGCCCTGCCCTTGACAAAACCAAACTGGGATGGATCCAAGGTTTGGAGGTCACATATATTTATTTATTTATTTTACATTTATTGGCAGGGAAAGTCCGACTAGGACAGAGCCTATTTTCATTGGAGGCCTGGGGAAAAATGCTCCAGATGCATGTCTTTGGAATGTGGGAGGAAACCGGAGCACCCAGAGGAAACCCACGCAAACACAGGGAGGACATGCAGACTCCACACAGAAGGCACCCCAGCCGAGAATCGAACCGGAGAACCTCTTACTGTAAGGTGGCAACATTAACCGCTGCACCACTGTATCCTTATTTATGAGGTCCTTGATTCATTCCATTGCCTTACAGATGAGGCTGGTTGTGGAGGGGGATACAGTTGCTGTATTCTATTCAGTGGGGACAAAGCCAGTACTTAGGCTGTGGTTGAGTAGAGTGCCTAATGGAGTAGCTAGCTCTTGTTTTAGAACATTAAGAACGCAGCCCAGAATGCCATCTGGTCCCATGGAGGCTGTGTTCTTAGCCTTGGAGAGAGCATTGATGACTTGCTTGCTCTTTGAAGATGTAGGGGGGGAGGAGGCGATGATGAAAACATGGTTTGTGGTATGCGTGGGGGAGTAGGGGGGTGAAATTTTCACCAAACCCGTTTGCTACCAGGTTTGCAATTTCTCGCAAGGTCAGTGTGCATGATGCCATCCACAGTTAGTTCAGCACACATCTGATTCCTTCCTTTTAGGTTGTGGATGTAGCTGAAGAAAGCCTTATGGTTATCCTTGGCTATGGTTGCTAAATTTTTCTCATAGTTGCTCTTTCAAGATTTTACAAGTTGTCTTATTTGCTTGTTTAGGCTGATGAGGGTGCTCTTCCAGTTCTGGGATCTCACTTTTGTATTTTTAGATAGCAGCTTTTTTCACTTATTGTATAATTTATTAATGTTAGACGTCCACCAGGATGTTTTTTTTTTTTTTCTTGAGGATCTTGCTTTAATCCTATCCAGCACGGCTGTCTATATATTTGTATAGATGTTTATACAGGGCATCAGTGTATACCTTAGTATAGATGTCAATGTCCTCTCTGGAAGCCAGAGCTTGGAAGTAGATTATACCTTCCGTTAGGAGGGCATAGTTAGCTTTGGCGAGGTTTTTAAGCCTGCCTTCTCCTTTGAGGAGTTCTTGTGCTGTTGCTACTTCAAAAATGACTGATTTATGGTCGGATTTAACCAGTGTGGGCACTATACATGAGACTTTGCAAAGGGTCACTCATATTGGTGAGGACCAGGTCTATAATATTGGAGCCCATTGTGGGGTGGTGCACTATTTGTTCCAGGGAATTTGAGTTAACAAAGTGCAGGAACTTTTGTTTGAGTGAGTTTGGGCTTTTATAAGTTTCCCAATTAATGTTAGGATAGTTGAAGGCACCCATGACTAGGGTGGTAGGTTATACCTTAATTGTCCCAAGTAGGTCCAAATAAGCTGTGTGGGGATCTTGGTTCATGGAAGGGGACCTGCAACTGATAATGACCTGAAAAGGGGGTCTTACCCACTGTAATTTGGACTTGGAGTTTTCTTGTCTAACTATCTAGAGGTGTAATTATCTTTAATGAAGATGGATACTCCATTTCATTTGGCCGTCACACCTTCAATTTGCGGTCTGAGAGTGTGGAAGGCATTGTAGCCTTGCAAGGCCGGGGTGCTTTCTGTGGCCTTAAGCCAAGTGAAGATGTCAGTATCTTCCAGTGAGAGGAGTGCTTCCAGATAGTATAGTTTCTGATTTAAACCTCTGGTGTTGAGCAGCATGATCCTTAGTTTCTTTGTGTTTAATATTTTCACATCAGGAATTTTGTTGTTGTGACCTTGCCTAGAAAAAGGCATTATGAGGCAAGTGCTTTAGTCAGCAACTGAAAGCCTAGAGGTGCTAGGTGAAGACCATCTCTGACAAAGCAATGTGGTCTATCCACCATAACATCCCTGGCTGACAGGAATTGGATCCCCTAAGAAAGCCAACAGAAACTAAGCCAATTATTGAAGCCAGTCATTTTCTGTTTATATTGTGGCATCCTCCTAGGGGAGGGTACAATGCTGCTCAAAGCTAGGGACATGCCCATCTGGGACACGTATTCGGGAAGCTCAATCACATCTCTCTTCATGTAGTCCAGAGAGGTACGTCACAAGCCGTTCACAACAACACGGACTATGATGGAATCATAACTGTACTTGTTGTTAAGAGACTTGAGTGCATGTATGATCTGATGAAGTCTTGCACCAGACAGGCAGCTGACCATAAAATTCTCCTTGTTCAGCCTGTTGAGTGGGGTGTCTGTATGTCTCATTATCAGGTCACCAATAACTAAAACGTTTGGAATACTCATGCATTGCCTTAAGGGCTTATTTGCTGAGACACAGGTGCTAGAGTTTTTATGTATATTAGGTGCTTTGAGTGTTGTGTTAGCGTGTTTGTGTTTTGGAGGTCTCTGGTGTTTAGGTAAGTTTCTGGAGAGTACTTCTGTATATGAAGATTTATGTGTTGGGTGCATATTATGAGTAGGAGTCGTGATGTGTGAGCTGACAACCTGTTTAGTGTTGCTGTTCTGGACGTGAGAGAGCAGTGATTCCAGATTCTTTTTGTAGGAACATCTCTCGCAAATTATGGTTGAGTGATTTAGGAGTTAAGGGGTTGTCAGTGTACATGAGGCAGTTGCTACACTGCCTCAAACCTATGTCCACCAGGCTGGCGGGAGAAACGGAGGGAAATTGAGAGTCCATAATGCAAGGTTTGAACCTGGTATCTCAGCAGATAAGGAGAAAAAAATGGGGGTATCAGGCAGGGAGCTATTTTAGGGTGACTAACCCATGGGGTGTACAGTAGAAGGTCTATAAAAGAGGGGATTTAGGGGGTCTGATGATAAGTAAAAGGTTAAGTCTCTGCTGGGTGGTTCACTGAACATCTGAGAGCTGTTCAAGAACTGCTCCGCTAGATAGCAGCCACTTGTAAGGAAAAATGTTTCTATTGTCATTTTTGCTTCTATAACCACCAAGAGTTACCTCTCTGCACGGTGGTGCGCAACGGTCCACTACCCACAAACAAGAGCAAAGCAGCTAATACAAAGAAACCAATGAAAAAGCTCAAACTGAGCCCTGAACCAGTAATCTTCAATTAGATAGTCCTACTGTATGCTCCTGCCACAAGGGTACAGAGGGGCTTCTCTAAAATAAAAAGATGTCTTGATTTTTAGTGCTCAATCTTCAGTTGGTCTGAATCCGGTGTATACTACGGCCAACAAATGCAATGGAACAACAGAAAAAAAGCAGGGTAATTCTTTTTTAATTAAATAAGCAACAGTGTTAAAAGCAGCACAGTTTTTCTTGAATTAATAATAGCAACAGAATAAAACAGCCGAAACATATATTTTCTTAAATTAAGTAAAAGCAGCAGTTGGTGTGAAATACAAAGTACAACAAGTGTGCATTTGATTGTTGAGTTGTCTGACTGTATGTGAATTAAGTTTCATTGTCTGGATCTTCAGTGACTGTTTTAAAATCTTCAGATGTGTTTACATGAAGTCCTGGACCTGTACTGCTCATTCTGATAAGTAATTTCCCTGTTATCCTATTTTCAGGTTGAATGTAAGAAGGCACAGCCGAAGGAAGTGATGTCACCCACTGGCTCAGCGAGGGGGCGATCCCGAGTGATGCCATATGGGATGGATGCCTTTATGCTGGGGATTGGCATGCTGGGTAAACTTGTAACAGGTTCTATTAAACTGGATTTGGTATTTTTTACACTTAGTTGTTGTGGTTACATGTAGGTAATTCTGGCTTTTATTGTTTTGTGGATGCAAGTGCTGAGATTTTCCTTAATGAGTAGAATGTAAATTTGAAACAAAGTAATGCAGATGTTTTCATTGCTGAATGTGAATGGACATGTAGCAGAAATGCTGCTGTTGCAGTATACATGTCTTTATTCCTGTTGTGAATTTCACATAGTGCAACGGTACACCTTCTGAGAATGCTGCAAGAGTGCCCCCTGTTGTCTGTGCTTGGCTTTGCAGTCCTCCTGGTGCTAACAGGTTTGTAGTTGAAACTTGCTAAGGAGGGCTGTGACATTTGCTTGTAAATGATGTCAGGGTTGTGACTTATGGTAAGAGATCACTGCCAGGAAGGAAATGAGCTAGTCTGTTCATCTCATTAAGATTTACAGTTTTATAGTGGAGTACATTATTCTGTTTTTATGTATAGTCTGTGCAATACCTTTGTTGGTGTCATTAAATCTATGGAAATAGTCTTAGAACTCCAAAACATTTTCAGAACAGATCCGTAAAAGCAGTTGACTGTGAGTGCTGAAGTGGACAGGCTTAAGTTTTGACAGAGTTTTACTCACACACACACTCACACTCACACTCACACTCACACTCACACTCACACTCACACTCACACTCACACTCACACACACACACACACACTCACACACACTCACACACACTCACACACACTCACACACACTCACACACACTCACACACACTCACACACACTCACACACACTCACACACACTCACACTCGTTTGTATGCCACCATGGAAGAATACAGTGAAATGTTTTGCTTGTATTCTGTCCTGTAAGAACATTACAACAGAGATGGGCCATGCCAAAGTGTGTGTGATGGTGTAGTGTTACTTTGCATGCTCTTGTGAGAGTATAGCATACCATTTGTACATTATTGTAGGAATCTGCAGTAGCACATTGTTTTGTCATTCGTAGGAGAGCTGCACAGCTGAGTTTTGCATTTTGTCATGAGACAGTATGCAAACATAGTATTTTTACTGTGTTTTGTAAGGGTGTGGCAGCGTTGCCTTTTCTGTACACTTTCATCGCGGTATATGGCAATGCAGTGGTGATACGTTGACCTACGAGACGTGACAATAGAATATTTGTATGTTTTCATGGGATAGTATGACAGTCGAGTGTTATTTCTGTGCTGTCATGGGAAGGTATGACAGTATGATGTTTGAGGAGTTCTGTTTTTTCATGGAGTGTATGAGAGTGTTATTTGTATGTTGCCAAGAGGTAATAGGGCAGCAGAATATTTGAGTGTATGTATGTTTTCATGGGAGGTATGATAGAATGTATTATGTCTGAGTGTTTGTTTTCATGGGAGGTATGACAGAATGTATTATGTTTGAGTGTTTGTTTTCATGGGAAGTAGGACAGAATGTATTGTGTTTGAGTGTTTATATGTTTCACGGGAGGTATGACAGCAGAATTTATTATGTTTGTGTGTTTCATGGGAGGTATGACAGAATGCATTATGTTTGAGAGTTTGTATGTTTCATGGGAGGTAGGACAGAATGTTTTATGTTTGTATGTTTCATGGAAGGTAGGACAGAATGTATTATGTTTGCATGTTTCATGGAAGGTAGGACAGAATGTATTATGTTTGTATGTTTCATGGAAGGTAGGACAGAATGCATTATGTTTGAGTGGTTATATGTTTTATGGGAGGTATGACAGAATGCATTGTGTTTGAGCATTTGTATATTTTATGGGAGGTATGAAGGCTGAATTGATTATGTCTGAGTGTTTGTATGTTTCATGGGAGGTGTGATAACCTAATGTATTATGTTTGAGTGTTTGCAAGTTTTCAAGGGAGGTATGACAGAATGTATTATATGTCCTTCTATTCAATGTTGCAGTATTCCTTACATATAAGGAGTATTCTGCCCAAATGACCTGACATCCGGCCTTTATGTAAAAGCTTAGAGCCACTGCCTGTACATAGGACGTCGCACATAGGCAAAGATGTCAGCCATAAAAGGGATGTCTGCACGTACCATCTTCAGAACTTTTTCACTGCCATTCGGAAGGATCAGCTCGTACTTTCTGTATGCAGTTGAATCCCGTTGGTTTGTCTTACAGCTTCAGATAAGTACTCCATAGTGGGGTTTAATATATTGCTAATGCCTTTTGTTTTGTTAATGTCATTCAGGAAGGGCAAGTGTAGGTGTAGAAGGCAAATTCCACATAAAGATAGTCACGAGGTGTGCTTGTTTTGTTTAGGGCCTGCTCACGACTACTGATCCTGCTCTATTTGTCAGGCCTTCGTTCCCAAAACATTGCGCAGTTGCTTGTCGGCTTTGAATTTAATCTTAGAAAATCAAAGGCTCAGACGTGTCTAGGGACGCTATGGAGTGCTCTGCGAGTACTTCTGAGCTGTCTGTAAAGAGGAAGGTCTGCAAGGCTAGGCCCAAATCCTCTTTACCTGCACCTACTCCCTCTAACATACCCCTTGAGGTTGATGAAAACCAGGCAGTACAATTGGAGGTAGGGTCTGCTCCCTGGATGGAAGCCTCAGGAGTGTGGATCCTGCAACGTCTGAGGCTATGCAGACGTCTGGTTCGGACGACTTGGGGGAACCGCGGCTAGTGATTGCAGAAGACTCAGGAACTGCTCCAGTTTCCTTGTCCAAAAAACTACCGGAGGTTAGGGTTAAGTCCGCCTTCCCTCCGGAAAAGCCTGTGAAAAAGAAGCAAAGTACCAGGCATGTTCCTGCTCCTTCTACCCCGTCAGACTGGGAAGTTTTCTCTCAGGGCCTTAAGGCCTCGATGGCTTTGAGGTCTGCGGTTTTGCCTTCACCCATAGCAGGCCCAGGCTGTGCCTCTTCTCCAGTGCAGCCATCTGTGGTCCAAGGCCTCATCTCAGAGTAGCCTGCAGAACTTCAAATTCATGACACAGATTCTGAGGAGTCTGGAATATGCATGGAAGAGTTTTCCTATGGGGAAACTGTTAATAAAATGAGGAAGTATTTTTAAGTGGAATTCCTCTCAGATCTCAGAAGAACAGAAGAGATATTATGAGCTTCTACAGATGGAGGTCCCGCCACCTTCAGCAGTCCCTCCAATACTGCCAGCCTTTTTAGATGTTTTCGAGGCTGCATCTAAGACCCTGACTGCCAAGCCCCTGCCCAAAGAGACCTGAACATTTCTATAGGGTCCCTGAGGATAGCAAATTTCATTTTAAATGCCCCTCAGCTGAGCCTGCTGTAGTTTCCATTACCTCAGATAAGTTCTCACAGCTTTCTCCTTCATCCAAGTTGCTCCTTTCTGGTAAGGAAAGTAAAATTTTGGAAAGGTTGAGAAAGAAACTGTATACTTTTTCTGCATTGACTATCAGGGCAATTAATTACCAGACACACATGTCCAGGTATGCTCTGGCCTTGCTTACTGAGGCCACCTAGACTTTCCTCATTACCAAATTCAGAGGCTAAATCTCTGGTCCTATCTCTCCTATCATCCTCCTCACAGGTAGTGAGACACTCTTATCAAGTGTAGCTGCGATGCAGTGGAGCCCTCTGCCAGCAGCTTCTGCTTCTGTTGTAAGACGACATTCCCAGCTACGTCTCCAGGCACTTCCTGATGACATCAAGGCAAAATTGCTTGATGCTCCTCTTGACGATTCCTCCCTGTTTGGCAAAGCAGCTGCAGAGCTGTTACTGCAGGAATAAGGTAAGGAGCTTCAGAATTTAAAACACTTACTGGTTTCACCAGTTCCAAAATTTCATAGAAATTTTCCTACCAAGACTTCCTTTGTTGGGAAACCTGCTTGTTCCTCTACATCTGTTCCTTCTGGAACTAGATCACGCAAGCCTTCCAGGAGGCACCCTTGGGCCGACACTATTACTCCTGCAGCTGCTGTTGTGGCTGCTCCTCAGCAGCCCTTTCAGCCCAAAGTCCTCTGTGATATCTTGCATCCTCTTTCAAGTCATACCCCTCTGTCCCTTTACCTCTCACTCCTGGGTGAGTTCAGTTATCCAAAACTGATACTTTTATTTAACATTTGTTGACCGGGAAAGTCCGACTAGGTTCCACAGATCCTGTTTTCAGCGGAGGCCCGGGGAGAAACGCTCCAGAAGCATGTCTTTAGAATGTGGGAGGAAACCGGAGTACCCGGAGGAAACCCACACGAACTCAGGGAGAACATGCAAACTCCACACAGAAGACACCCCAGCCGGGAATCGAACCAAAGAACCTCTTGCTGTGAGGTGACAGCATTAACCGCTGCACCACTGCGCTGCCCAGTGACTTGACTTGGAAGACCCTCCCTCATTTTAACAGAATACCTCAACCTCCCTTCATTCAACTGCATCTGATTTCCCTGTTTCTGGATCAACTATGCAAACAAGGAACCATTCAGTCTGTCCCTCAAGACCAGCAGGGAAGGGATTTTTATTCCAGGATGTTTCCAGTTCTAAGGAAAGATGGCCCTCGGAGGCCTGTCTTAGATCTCTCCCTGTTAAACATCTTCCTGGTGGTGCCTTCCTTCAGAATGTTGTTCCTACCTAGTCTTCTGCCCCTGGTCACCCCTCAAGCTTTCTTAGCTTCCCTGGATCTCAAGGATGCATACCTTCATATCCCTATACACCCCTTCTTCAGAACATTTTTGCACTTCTCGGTGGGTTCTTTGCACTTCAATTTTACTGCTTTGCCCTTTGGTCTTTCTACTGCTCCAAGGATATTCGCAAAGTGCCTAGCCCCAGCCATTACATATTTAAGGCTGAAAGGACTTCAGATTTACCCATATGTAGACGATTGCTGTTTCTGTCCAGCAGCCCATACCTCTTAACTCAACATTTGAACCTAGCCATCCCTTTTCAGCTGGCACTGGGTTTCACAACAAATCTCAAAAAATCATGTCTCGCACCAAGTGAGGATCTTATATTCCTGGGGTGCAGGTTTTGCACAGATATGATGATGGTTTTCCTCCCTGTGGAGAAAGCAACCTATCTCATGGCATTAATGGAGGTTCTTCTGCCTCTTCCTTCCATCATGGCCAGGGTGTTTCTGAGATTGCTGGGGTCCATGGCTTCTACTATTCCCATGCTGCCTTTTGCAAAGCTACACATGAGAAAGTTCCAGTGGTTTCTCAAGACAGTTTGCTCCTAGCATGCCCATCCCTTAGTTGTCATGATTCCACTCCTCCCCTGCCTGAAAGGAGTTAGGTTGTTGGATGCAGCAAATCAATCAGAACCCTGGCCTTACCTCTTCAGGTTCCTCAACCAGTTCAGCAACTCTTCACAGATGCCTCAGACTTTGGGTGGGGAGCAACATTTGCTTCCAGAGAAGTTCAGGGCCTTTGGTCCCCTTCTCAAAGGAAGGAACATATCAATGTCAGGGGAAATAAGGGCTTTTCTTTTAGCCTTACAGACCTTTCACCCTCTGCTCTTGCCAGGGCCTCTGAAGATTCTCACAGACAAGACCATGGTCCTTTGGTACGTAAGCAGGCAGGGGGCACAGCATCTTATCTCCTCTGTCTTTTGGCCATCAAAGCTTGGGAATTGGCTGCCTTATACAAGGTAACTCTGCATGCTGTGTGTCTTCCTTCAACGCAGAACTCGGTGGCAGATGGATTAAGCAGGTCCATGACGCAATCTCACGGGTGGATACTCCACAGGGATGTGTTCCTGGACCTAGTTCACCAGTGGGGTACTCATAATCTGGACCTATTTGCCTCCCCATGAACAGACAGCTTCCTCGCTTTTGTGCCAGGGTCCATCATCCTCAAGTGTGGAAGGTGGACACCCTCTCATTTTCATGGAAGGGGAGGTTACTGTATGCATTCCCCCCTTGTCCTTAATTCAAAAAGTTCTTTTGAAAATTCTACAGGGTGAACCAAAAATCTTGTTAGTGACTCCCTTTTGGCCAAGACAGCACTGGTTCCCTCTTCTGCAGTTAGCCAAGGGTCATCACTACAAGTTACCTCACTGTCTGGACCTGCTCACTGAGGACAAGGGATCATTGATTCACCCATCTTTGCTAACTCTACAGCTGACCTTGTGGGTGATCAACTTTTGATCCCTTTCAGATACCTATTCTCTAGCTAAGGGTTTTGCAGCAGGCCAGGAAACCCACTATTAAAAAGTCTTGTATGTCCAAGTGTAGCAGATTTTCCATTTGGTGACAAAAGAGGAAAGTGGATCCCTTTGGTGCAGACATTCTCCTAGTACTTTCCTACCTGTGTGAGTTACTCAACAGTGGTCAGTGGATCCCTCTGGTTGCGGACATTCCCCTAGTGCTTTCCTACCTGTGTGAGTTACTCAACAGTGGTCAGTGGATCCCTTTGGTGCAGACATTCCCCTTGTGCTTTCCTACCTGTGTGACGTACTCAGCAGTGGTCAGTGGATCCCTTTGGTGCAGACATGTGCTTTCCTACGTGTGTAAGTTACTCAACAGTGGCCTTTCTTACTCCTCAGTTAGTCCATTTGTTCTGCCTTGACTTTGACCTCTCCACTAGCTTCCAGGTTAGAAGTTATGCTTTTCTAAAGGGTGTCCTACACTTAAGACCCCAGGAAACCAATTCCTCCTCTTTGGGATCTCAATTATAGGTTCATAGGTTGGTACTAGGCTATCAGCCCTAGGGCCTATACAAGCCTAGCCATAACAATTCCCTGGATATTTCTTACCACAATATTTACTTCCTTGGACCCCTGTCTAGCAGGGCAACTGATGTGATCCCCGGGGTGAATTTCCTTTCTCCCATCCAATCGTCAAGGTTCCTTTTGAAGAGCGCCAAGGAGGCGCTCTGCTTGACATGTATGGGCAGTCTATTCCAGAGTATGAGGAGTCTCTGGGTCAGGAACCTATTCCTCCAGCATGTTTTGTTCATTATGATGACAAGGTTTAGATCCCTGGAGTGTGTGGCTCTGAGGGATTGGGATTTCTTTAAGTGGAGCATGTCCAACACCTCAGTGTTTGACATGGTGTTATATGTTAAGCAGAGATCGCCTTTGAGTAGACGATATGCCACAGGGTATAGCTGGAGTTTTTTAGACGGTCAGTATAGGGCATCTGCTTTAGGCCTGTGATTCTTTTAGTGAGGCATTTCTGCGGCCTTTCCAGCTGTTGCAGATGCCTTGTGAGGTACATACCAAATGGGGCATTGTACTCTATAATGAGTCTAATGAGGGATGAGTACAGTGGGACAATGACCTCCTTTTTTCTGCATGAAAAGCCCTTAGTGATGAGGTGTGCCACATAAAAGGATTTCCTAACTGTTTTGGCGATATGGTTATCGAAGGTGAGACCACTCTCCACCTGTGTCCCTAAGTCTCTCATCAGACTTTCGGTGTTTAGTGTACTGTCACCTATGTGGTAATTCATGGGTACATGTTTTTTTCCAAAGGGGATAACTATACTTTTCTTGGCATTAAGTTTATGTGCTGGAAAAACTTATCCAGGGCACCTCCTTTGCTGGTCTTTCATAAAGACAGAGTATCCTTAAAAAACAACTCTTCCTTCATTCCAAAAGTGGTGAACGAGTTGTCACTTAATCAATCCATCCAATTGCCTGCCTTCTTCCCTTCACCTCAGTCTTCTAGTGAGAGGATTCTACATACCATAGATGTACATAGACAACTCAGATTTTTACCTTGACAAGAGAAAGTCTGTCAGGAAGTCTGACCAACTTTGTCTCATTTCATCCCAGGGCTCTGGGCTTACCCGTGTCCAGCAAACTGTGTCCACATGGATTTCTAAGACTGTTGTGTTTTGCTATGAATTCCATGGCACATTCTACTAGGTCAGTTGCATCCTCAGGCACCTTCTTCAGGGGTCTAGATGCCCATTCCATCATGGAAGCAGCCACTTGGTCATATGTTCACACCTTCAAGAACCATTACAAATTGGACACTGTTTCCAGTTCCAGAGCAGGATTTGCTAGGGCAGTTCTGCATGGATTCTTAGAAAATGCTTCCCCTTCATTCCCCCCTTCTGTATCCTCCTCCCTAGATTCCCTTTTCAGATCTTGCACTCTCCCATATGTAAGGAATACTGCAACATTGAATAGAAGGACATAGAATAGTTGTGTAAAATCTTACCATAACCATAGATGTCCTTCTCTTCTGTGTTGCAGTATTCTATCCCTCTCGCCTTCCCCCTACAGCTTGCTCTTTCCTAGGATGATCCAGCTAGGCTGTCCTGGGGTTTTCCTCATGGGGCTTTCTTGTTCTGAAGATGGTACGTGTGGACATCCCTTTTATAGCTGATGTTGTCTTTGCCTACATGTGACGTCCCACGTACAGGCAGTGGCTCTAAGGTTTTGTATACAGGCCGGACATTGAATCGTTTGGGCAGAATACAATCCATATGTAAGGAATATGCAACATAGAAGATAAGGACATCTATAGTTATGGTAAGGTTTTACACAACTATTCTGTTTGAGTGTTTGTATGCTTCATGGGAGGTATGACAGAATGTATCATGTTTGAGTGCTTGTATGTTTCATGGGAGGTATGACAGAATGTATCATGTTTGAGTGCTTGTATGTTTCATGGGAGGTATGACAGCAGAATGTATTCTGTGTACTCTCATAAGGAGAGTACAAGAACAGAGCATTCTTATGCTACCCAGCAGTTGCAGTGTTGTGTGTTTTCACTGGACTATATGATGGGAGAGTGTTGTATCATTTTGTTTTGCTCTCAGCATGGGTATTCTGCAAGCATTTAGTGATGTAAATCTGAAGCTGGTAACTTGCTGGTAAGATCTCTGCCTCACAGCTCCAGTATTCAGTCTTGATCTCTGTGGCCTGGGTTGTGGTGAAAAGTATCTGTTAATCAGCCAACTTGTCTAATAAAATACCACAGATGAACTGGTTCTAGTCAGACACCATTACACTGGTTACAGTACAAGGGCCCTCTTCCCCAGTAAGACCTGAAGTTCAGAAAAATTTATGCTTATTCACATGCAAGTACTGAGAAAAAGCAGTGCAGAAAAGCTTCTAGGTGAAAATCTGGTGGTATGCTGTGATTTTGCACATAAAAGTTCTGAATTGTGCTTTGCAAGAAATCACTGTGCTGCATTTCCAGGGCTGCCATCAACTGGCAGATATTTTTCTCCCTAAAATGTGGCAACCTCATAGTTAAGTACATTAATTAGGCAGGAGTATGGATATATAAAATGCCATTTTGTTGACTTGGGCATGCTGAGTTGCTTCAGGTGGAAAGTTGTTGGAGTTCTGTTTCTATTATCACATGTGAGTTTTGAAGTGTTGTTGTTTTCACTTGCTCACCATGTTCCTGAATTTTAGCAGACTTTGCATACGGAAACTTGACCAGACTTGTGCCGTTGTCACTGTTTAAAGGTGTATACCTGTGTCACATGCTCGTTTTAGTGCATTTGTTTTTTGTAGTCTTTTGCATCGGCATTGTCACTGAGGTTTGCATATTTGTGCCACAAATGATCTGCATAGTGTCATTTGATTGTGATGAGGTCCTTTTTCCCTCTGACAGGTTATCCAGGATTCCAAGCTGCTACTTATGCTAGTCGTGGCTACACAGGTCTCACACCTGGATATACATATCAGTTTCCTGGTAAGTGCATCGCTGAAGCTCTTGTATTAAGTGTGTTTGCTAGGAGCAGTTCACAGGAGGATTGTGTAGTACAGATAATGCATGTCCTGTTCTTATTGCTTCTGTCATCAGACTTGTTAAGTGCTTGTTGCATGTTACGTGGCTCTGTTTTCAGTAGTATTATCCCACCTGTGCCACTAGGGCTGCTGGCACAGTTCCATATCTGTTAGCATGCCCAGCCCATGTGTATGGAAGCATTTTCCCATGTCAGCCACTGTGATCAAATTTTTATAGCATTGCAGTTTCAGGTATTCCAGCGTACTGAGTTCTTAGCTGTTTGGCTAGTCATAATTCAAAATGTTTGCAGTGATTGATTCCCTGAGTTCTCTGCATAGAGAAACCCTGCTGTGTGTTCAAATTTCTGGGGTGTCTATGTTGATATTAATGTTCAATCAACGTAGGGATCTGGTAACAGAACTGTAGTATCTGAGTGCAACTCCAGACAAAAAATTGTCTCACGTATTCCTTACATTGAGTGAACTGCACATACATATGCCATTTATCTTGTTTGTTTAGGTAGATAGTAACAAAGACATTCAGTCCACATCCCGCTGGTGTCAACAGAGAGCATCTTCACCAGATGACACCATTTCTTTACTGCTGGTTCAGGATTCAGAATTTTGCACATGATTTTCTTTATTAAAGTTAGCATTTTCATTTTTATGGTATCGAAAAGAACATCCAGAACAGTCTGAAGGTAATCAGCATATAACAAGTGTGGATTTAGGAAAAAACATGAACCTGTGACAGAAAATTAATCAGCATGCAGTCCTTTCATAATATAAAAAAAAATAATGCAGATCAGTTCTTAGGCAGTTTTTTTTTCAAGAGAACAATGCAACTAAACATACAGGGAAGTAGTGATGTTAACATGCACATGAAACTTAGCGAGTTGTGCCGGAGACTTTAATTCCATAGGCTTATTCATCCAGAGCTACGAGGATGCAGACAGTTCTTCCACAGTTTTTAGTGATGTCCTTCATGGATGCATCTGCAGTCATAACAAGTGGGTTGTCCTGTCGTCAGGCAGCCCTGCAGTCGGCCGGATTCCAAAGTCCGGGTCCGGCTTCGGCTGATGTCGCACTTCACCCGACGTCATCTCTGTTGGTCTTCGGGTATATAAGCATCAGCCGACGCCATTTTCCTCAGTCTTTCTTGCCGCGTGGCGCCCGAAGCAGAAGCTGTTCGCAAGTGCCGGTCGGTCGGATCCAGAGATTACTTCTACCGAATACTACTTCGAAGACTTCTAAAGCTAAGTACCCCGTTGGGGACTCTTTCTTGCCTCAGCCGATGTCAGAAAAAGTTAACAATTGTTTAACCTGTGGGAAACAAATACCTCATAAAGATTTCCACTCTTACTGTCTGCCTTGTTTAGGCCCAGCCCACGACGTAGCAGCCTGTTCGGCCTGTGCCTCTTTCAACCGATGAACGCTTAGGCGTCGGTCCTTTGCAGTCCTTTATCTGCCCGAGGCCCTTTTGAATGCCACCATGAAGTCCATGTCAGTTAGCCACCCTTGTGGTCCAATGCTGCGGATCCATAAGCCTCTTGCAGGTACAGGGAGCAGTTGAGCCTTAGTGTTCTGCCTGTACCCTCCTTTCCCCATTTTCAAAATGATTCATTCACATCCCCCTGACATGGTCTTGTATGTGCATATTGTATATTTTTATTTCTCATATTCAGAACGATTTGTTCACATTCCCCTTGACATGATCTTGTGTGCGCATATTGTTATGTTTTTATTTCTTTTAGTTTGAAATGAGAAGAGCCCGTCTCCTCTAATCCAGTCATATCCTTTCCACTACAACCCATACAGCCACCTGGTAGCTTTCTCTGGACTTTTTTGCCATCCTGACTTCCCCGGCCTTGTTTCCATCCGCCTGCAACCCCTTTTTCCATTTTTGCACATGGGGTGTCACCGTGTCACTTCAACGGTGATAAAGGTATGGCCTTACCTTGGCCCAGTAGAACAAAAACATTACTGCTGTACCTCTGGAGTTTTTCCTTAGGAGACATGACCCTAAAATTTTGTTCACTGCTTCTAATGCCCTTTTACTGCACTCTGGGTAATCCAGTGCTGCAGTGATCAGCACCCCCAGAGCCTTTTCCTGCTTTACACTCCTTTCCTTTGATACTTAACACAAAGATTGTGCATTTTCTCTTAATCCTCCTGAATAACTTCAGCATCTTTCATTGGCATAAGCAACTGTTACCTGATTTGCCATCATCTTATCCATAGATCTTTTTTCCTGCTCAGAACTTTCCATCAGGTGTATCAAAGTCCCTGTTGAGACAGTACTGGTTTTACGTCAGAATTTCATAAAGTCTTGCTAGGTGTGTGAGGCACTTGTAATATAGCCTCTATTGCTAGGAGCCTCTTCAGTTCTTCTGACCACCTTCAGTGGAAGAGGCAGAGATCTTTGCTTACTGCGGACTGCCTGATCAGTCTGGGCTTCTGTATATAACCTCCCCTAATCAGTCCCAGCCCCAAACAAGTCAGAACTTTCCTTGGGAACCATCTTAGACATGGACAAGGCAGCCTTTACCTTCTCAAGGAAAGGTCCCCAAGACAGAAACTACTTGCAGATGAAGAGAAAAAGTCACAGATGTATGACAGGAGGATCTCAAGGGCCTAGGGACATATCTTCATCAGTTCTGACAATCCTTTCAGCCAGACTGCATGTGAGGAAGGCCCAGTGATGCTTCAGCTTTGGCAGCAGCAGTATCATTGTCTGCATTTGGAACAGACGAAATGCAGGCGAGACCAGGCTGTAGAAGAAGATTAACATACGTGAGGTAAAAGCATTGCTTTTGGCCATGAAAACATTTACTTTATCTGATATAACTGGGCAGTGGTACTGGTCTGAAGACTCTTTTCAGCCATGACCTGGGCCAGAGGCACATCAGACAGCAAATAATATAGCTTGAGTTCAGACTGTAGGTGAGGCAGAGACAGTCTTAGACTTTTGGAATAAAACTGGTAAAGGAGGAGGTACGTTTGATATGGCTCCTTGCTTTTAATAATGCTTCTGTTCTAATAAGTTGAATTAATATTCGTTTGCTAAAGTAAGGACTTTCTGCCCTTTTGTGTATGTTGCAGGTGTGAGAAGAGTAATGTATTGTTAACAGACGGCACCAAGAGGAAGCTGAATTACAGAAATTAAACCAGTTTCATTAAGGTGTCCATATGTCAGACAAAGGTAACATAACCCAGGATTCAGCATCAAGCATGGCCTTCCACCTGCTAGTATCCTCAAAAGGAAGATCTGTTTACTTAGACCAGCTTCTTTGCAGAGATCTTTAAATTGAATAGCAAAATGGATGAAGATATTTTGGCAGCGGATAGATAACAAAGCATTAAGAGTTCAAAAGTGTTTCTGAAACACTCCAGTGGGGTACAGACTCTAATGGCTAAATTCTATGTAAAACCCGAGATGTTAGAGGGTGGGATTATTCAGGAAGACTGGATTAGGTGGAAAATATACTCTGCAGTGGGACACCGGAGAAGCTGCAAAGTAACAGTTGGATGTAAATTTAAGTGGTTGTGACCGTCGGAAAGCAAGGTCAGAGATGAGCATGCTCATAGAAGTTATGTGCCTAGTGCTCCAATCACAAGAAAGTAGTTAGGATCTCTACTTGGAAGGTTTCAAACACTCATTAAAGGGACAAAACACAAGCTGTACAATGGCAGCATGTCAAACAAGAGGCTGTTATAAGAATTTAAGACTATTCCAGATTACTTGGCTTCACAAGAAAAGAAAGAAAACCAGTAACCAATTGTTACAGGTGTTGAGTTACACCTGCTTTGTCCATCTTTTTTAAAAGTAGTTCTCTCGTCTGGCTCCCAAGACTCTTTTGGACCAGCAGGAGGTACTGCAGGTAATTTAAGCTTATCAGTGGCTTGGTGCAAAGTGAAAATTCAAAATCAGAAGCCACTTTTGCACAAGCCCTAAGGGCTTTGGTGCGTCGAGAAACAAACTGTGTTTGATTCTGTTATTGAGGAAACTGATGGCCCAGTGAGAATAAGTGCACTGCCTTCTGAGGCTTTAGACTACAGCAGCCTTAAATTTGAGCTTTGTAATATTTTTTAATACTCAGGGTTTATTTTTTTTTTCTGTAGGAGTGATTTATAATTATGTGGAAAGTTGTATTTGCCAGGGGATATTCATTAAGTTGTGTGGTAACTTGCGGTGAAGGCGTTTTCTGTCCTGTGTACGTCCACCTGTAACTGATGTCAGTAATGTTTATGTGAAGTTATTGGAGGATAAAGCTGTCAATCTTCAGTGTTCCATTCAACTTTAATAAGCTGAAACTATGGGTATCAGTCTAGATAAGAAGAGGGTAGACTTGATTTTTGAAGAAACTCTAGCTGGCAAAGGGCATCTAATGAGAAAGTCTGGCATTATGCCTCAGAGATTTGCACACTGTGTCATGTAATGGTAAGGAAGACGGTACAGAGTATTGTATGAAGTTGTATAATTTCTAAAATCAAAAGGGGGAGTTGCTATTTCAGAAAGGATTTTCTGTCTTATCTTTTTCTTACATAAATTCCAGTTGATGGAATGATCACTCTTCTATAACATTGGGGTGATTCAGGAGGTTTTGGTTAAAGGCTACATTAAACTTTTTTATCTTTTATGCAACAGACTCCATAAATACACTTGTTTCTTAGAACTTGACAGTTACATTTTTGGGAGGGGCAAGTCAATTTTTAAATTTGCTTTGGCAAGCTATAAGGAAGCTGTTCTGTGTAGTTATGCATTATTTAAGGACTGCCAGTTGGAACTAGTCTCTTAAACATGAAAACTTGGTTCAGGAAGTATGGTGGTTCTCAGAGTAAATGTCACAGGTTTATGGTCTGACTTAATTGGTGAAAGTAGAGACTAGTTAAATGGAAGAGGTAGAGGAAGTATTTGGAGGCATTCATCAAGAATATTTTGGTCTCTAGTGGTTTTGCTGTTTGATCCAGGGTATTCCTGTGCATCACATCCTTAAATCCCTAGGCATATACCCTACATTAGAGGTGTAGGTGCTCCATTTTGTAGTGGGATAATTGAAGTCACTTAGGATTTATGGCTTGTTGCTTACAGGAATTTCTTCTAAAACTTCTGGGAATCCCCGTGCTCGTGTAGGGACATGGAGAGGGTCCTGTAATATGCTGTATGTGTAAAGGTTGCCTTGAGAAGCTTTAGAAACTCAATGTGTGGGGGGACTCTGGGTATCTGTTTAGATAAGATGTGCTTCATAAAAGATATGGAGACATTACTGCAGTCTGGTATCTGTATCTAATTCTTCCATGCAGTTGATCTCTCATACTACCAGAGGGGCGGCTAGAGCAGCGGGTGCAGGTGTTGTCATGAGACGCCACACCTGGATGCACCTATGTGATTTTGCAGACCCTTTTAAGTCTTCTTTTCTCAACGCTTCAGTGGAAGCTTCTTCCCTTTTTGGCCCAAAGTGAAAAACACATTAGCCAGGTGTGAAAAGGACGGCAAGACCCTGTCTGCCATGGGCGTATGTTTTTCCACCCCCAACAATCCTACTCTAGGAATCCGAGGAGTGCAAAGATGTGGCACAAGAAATCCCAGGGTCCTTTCCATGATACACATGGCGAGTTTACCCCCTGGGGTAGAGGGGGAAACTCATCTGAAAGACACTTCCACATAGGCAGAGGGGGTCCATGTAATCAGGGATCCAGAGATTCCTTTTCTGGACAGCCCTATCAGCGCTCCTGAAGAGTGGCCCGATTGCTTACCTCTGGAAGCAGTTGGGGGGTGGTTTTCTCTGCACAATCTTGCCTGGCAATCCATAACCACAGATTCATGGGTGCAGACGATAATTATGAGAGGTTACCACATCTCCTTTGACCTTTACCCGAACCGCAAAGGCAAATCCTCGATGTTCCATCCAGTCAGAGGGACATAGCTGCCCAAGAAATTCGAAAGCCGCTTCAAAAAATAATCATCCAAACAGTCCCACCAGACCAGATAGAATCCATTTTTTACTCAAGGTTCTTTTTAGTGTCCAAAAAGACAGGGGACTGGAGGCCAATCTTCGACTTCAGCATCCTAAACAAATCTGTCAGACAGACAAAATTCCGGATATTCACGGTTCAGTCTATCCTTCCGTTCCTGGAAAAAGACGATTGGATGTGTTCGACAGATTTTCAGGATGAGTATTACCACATAACAATGGACAAACACTCCAGAAGATTTCTCCACTTCCTGCTGGGAACCAATCAATACCAATTCCAAGCACTGCCCTTTGGTCTCTCTATGGTCCACAGAGTGTTCACTAAATGCATGGCAGTGGTAACAGCTCACTTGAGACAGCAAGGATTCTGGGTGTTTCTGTATTTAGGCGATTGGCTCCTTAACGCCCCCACCAAGGGTCTACTGGTTACAGCCTTACACTCTAAAGCTAGCAAAATACCTAGCGATCTCAGTAAGCGAGAAGAAATGCAAGTTGACTCCTTCTCAAACTCTGGAATTCATAGGGGCAACTTTCAGCACTCAAACTTGGCTAGTCTCCCTCCCTCTTCACAGATTAAACAGACTAGGGTCCTAACGCTGGGTGGTACTCTCTCTCTCTCTCAGGACAACGTTTCAGCTCGGGCAGTCCTTTAACTACTAGGATGAATGGCAGCATCAATTACAATAGTTCCCGTGGTGAGACTTCCTTTAACTACTAGGATGAACGGCAGCATCAATTACAATAGTTCCCGTGGTGAGACTACACATGAGACTTCTACAATGGCTTCTTCTAACACAGTGGTCCTGTTTGACTCATCCGATGTCCTTTCAGATCCGCGTAACAAATCGTTGCAAACAAGATTTATTCTGGTGGATGAAGACAGAAAAAGGCCTATGGAGTCGTCCTTTCTTCCCCTGTCAGCCCAAGGCTATAGTGACCACGGATGCTTCTCTGATGGGGGGGGGCCTTCAGAGAAAGACGGTCCAGGGCACTTAGTCCCCAGTGGAGGCCAATCTGCATGTCCGTGTTCTAGAACTGAGGGCAGTGCTTCTAGCGTTGCAAGCATTTCAGTTTGTCCTTCCATCAGGAACAGTTGCTATCCAGTCGAACAACTTGTCTGTAGTCTGCTTTATCAACAAACAGTAGGGAACAAAGTACCACCCATTGTGTCGGGAAGCCATGATAATTTAGCAATGGGAGTTATCTTCCAACCACTTTCTGATACAATGCACATTCCTGGGGATTCCAAAGTGATTGCAGACAAACTGAGCAGATGTAGTCTCCTGCCTTATGAGTGGTCCCTCAGTCCTGTCATAGTGGTGAAGATCTTCATTGTAGGGGTCAGCCTTGCTGCGATCTTTTCATATTCCCCACAAACCACAAATGTAGCAGCTACTTTTCCCTAATTCTCCCACAGGGGGAGTCCCCAAGGGACGCTCTGGTACATGATTGGCCCACGGGACTTCTTTATGCTTACTCTCCCCTTCTTCTGATCCTGCAATTTCTAAAGAAAGCCCTTCGGTTGAGAAGCAAATTAGTCCTCATTGCACCCTATTGGCCCCGACAAGTTTGGTTCCCTTCCTTTGGCCTCACCTAGTACACCAACCATGGATTCTGGATCCAACTCCGGAATTGTTGTCGCACCTGCAAGTCCCATAAACCATCCACCAGGAAGCTTTACCTCAGCAAGTGGAAAAGATTCATAATTTGGTCTCGTGAGAAGGGAATAGACCCATTTTCAGCTCCGCTGGATTTTATACTGGACTATTTATCGAATCTCCTCCATTCAGGAGCGGCAGCCTCAACTATTTGGGTTCACCTGGCTGTTATCTCTTACTTCCATAATGGTTTCCAGGACTCATCCTTGATTTCTCACTGTCTCTGTAAAACCTTTTTAAAAGGCGTCAACCACATTAGACGCCCCCCCCCCCCCTTCAAAGAGCCAATCGAACCCTGGAATTTAACACTAGTCCTACAATCCGTGACTCTTCCCAGTTTTGAACCTGCTGCCATTTGCAATATGAAATTCTTATCCTGGAAAACTTTATTCTTGGTATCTATTATTTCAGCAAGGCGAATATCAGAATTACAGGCTTTGTGCATAAAACGTGCTTACATGGTTTTCCACAAAGACAGAGTATCACTCTGGACTAATCCCACCTTCTTACCCAAAGTTATTTCCAATTTCATTATCAATCAAAGAATAGACCTGCCACAAAGGAGAATATTCACTACATTTACTTGTAATTCTACTTGGACAGGAGTAAATTAGTACAGAAATCTGACCAATTATTCGTATCATTCTTAGGATCAAAATTGGGAAGATTTGTTTCCAAAGTAACTCTATCCAAATGGTTGAGAGATTGTTTTGGCTTTATTTACCAACAAAACAAAGCTCTTCTACCTCACAAGGTCAAACCGCGTTCAACCAGATCAGTCACAACATCTGTTGCTTTTCATTCAAGAGCTTCCATGGATGACATTTGTGCAGCAGCAACATCGGCCACTCCTCATACCTTTATCACTCATTAAAAATGGGATTTGGTCTCCAGAGGGAGAGCCTCCTTTGGTTCAGTGATGCTCAAGAATATCCGTCTATAGGGCCTCCTGGGAAATAAAGTAGCTAGGGACTCTGTCCCATAAGTAGTGAATGAATGAAGATTAAAAACATCAGATAAAGAAGTTATGTTTTTACCATAATGTTCCATCTGTGTTGTTGATATTCATTCATTACATCCCACCCTCCTTCCCCCTCCATAAGATTCCTGAAGGTTCGGATTTGTTCCATATCCCATTTTTAGGGAATTTGCTCAGAAAAAGGTTCCACTTTCTTTCTTACGGGCAAACTCGATCTGAGGCAACAGGGAGAGGAGCACTACGGGTAAGCTTAGCTCGAGAGTTTTTTGGCTGTCATGCGCTTGTTATAAAGGCCAACTTGATTCCGAGGACAGAACAGACACCCATCAGTAACGAATGACTGAAGATCAACAACACAGATGAAACATTATGGTAAGAACTTAACTTTTTTTGGAGCATTTAAAAAAAAAGGAGTTGCAGGTGCTCACACAGTCAGAAAATGTCATCAGTAATTGTCAAGTACTCTCTGCTGCTCTTCAAAGATTCATGTTTCAGCCTGACTGGCCGTGGAACTTCCTTTGTATTCTAAGCCTTCAGTGTAACAGTTTTTAAAAGCTTAAAAGAGGTTTTACATCTTATTCTTTCAAGAAATGAGACTGCTCCATCATGAGATCTTCTCCGTGTCTTAGAGAAGCTGTCTAGTCCAGTATGAGCCAGCTGCTTTTGCATCCCTTCAGTTTTTCATTTTGGTCAGGATTGTACCTAGGATGGGGCAAAAGGAGCACCCAGCTCAGGCGCAAAGTGTTTGGGGTAGTGATCGGGTTTCCAGGTGCATTATTGGCCTTCAGAAATTAATGCTGGTGTATTTGTGGTATCAACTGAAGCGCTTTAGCACTCAGTGTGTGGCATAAACTGGAACACCTGCTTGCTACAGTTTAAAATTAGCTTTCCCCCCTTTGGATCATGGACTGCAGTGAACTGAACTGACTTGTCCTTTACATTAGGAATGCCAGATTGGGGAACAGAACTTTTTGTTTTTATCTTGAAGGAGTTTAGCTTGGAATGTTGGAATGAATGGCCACGGCTTGCTCCCAGGAGCACCAGATTCAGATTGAGGAAGAGTTTTTTCTCCTCAGCATAAAAGTTGAGGAGAGGGGGTGCCTAATCAAAGGACCACAGTGGGTGCCAGAATAGCTTGGTACTGCTCTGGTGGCTATTTTTTTGTTAGTACTAACATTCATGTGCAGGAACCATTTTTAGTTTTCCATTAGAACATAGTGCCACTTCACACAGTCGTCTTGTATACCTAAAGGTGTCGAAGAGTTGTCCCTCAGTCAAGCTATTTATTTACTTGTGTAATTTCCTAACCCCTAAAACAAAGAAGAAAACCCCTTGATTCTTTGGATGTTTACAGACAGCTGGCATTTTACTTCAAAGAACTAGAGAGTTCAGAAAGACAAACTACCTAAATAATCCTTAAGCTAAGGGCAACGAAGGTAAACCAGTATTTCCAAATGGCTCGCACTTTGATTTCTGTTGCTACTGTGATAACGGTAAAAGTACTCCATGGGCGCGTAAAAGCCAATCCCACCAGTGCCACTGAGGGGGTCGATACTCACTCTGTCTTATAAGCAGGTACCTGGTCCTCGGTGCATATATTCTCATGATACTATAATTTAGGGGATCTCCTCAGAGCAAGGGCAGGGTTTGACTTTTGTTGTACTGCAAGGCTTATCCAAACCAGTTTCTTCTGCTAGTCACTGTCTAGTATGTATTGTTTGGCTTTGGGAATCTTCCCAAGAAGTAATAACTGAAGAGGTGAATAGTTCAATAAATATAGTACAGTTATGTTACAGTTAGTACAGTTATGTTGGAAATTTACCTCAAATGTAGATGTTCCAGTACCTTTACTACAGTTCAGGTTCCCTCCCATTTCTCATTTTTTCTTTGTACCTTAGGTTTGGGTGGTTTCCCATGTGATCCAGTTTGTACCTTCTCTCTCTCGCTCTCTCTCACTTTCTCACTCTCTCTCTCTCTCTCACTCTCTCACTCAGAAAGGAAGATAGAGCTTTGGAAGTCGGGCAGGATATCCTGAGAAGTATTGACTGTGTCTGTCAGTTTTCCTAAACAGATACATTTATGGTAAGCACATAACACAACTGTACTTCCATTAACATTTCAGAATTTTGCCCTATTCTTTTATTTATGTGTGATCCTACTCAAACAGATCATTGCTTATGTTCACAACACCATTTAAGGCTTCGATTTACTTCTGCATCTGCTCTTTGAAATACTTATGTTCAAAAGATGCCAAGTGAAAGGAAAGTCGTTATAATTTTTTACTTTCTCAGTGGCATGTTAAGCATATGTAACTTGGAGCTTTCTTCATCTAGCTTTATGTGCTGGAATCTCTGGTTTGCATCTAATAATCCAAGGAGCTTAACATTTGACATAGTTGAATCTATAAGCAGTGGCTAGAGTGCTCTTTTTAATTACTTTATTCAGATCTTGTAGAACAGCACCATGTGTACAAGCACAGATGTCATCTTGTTTCACAGTAGTGAACATACTGCTCACACATTCATTTAGCGGTGTTTCTTAATAACTCCCACACTTACGAACATACTGCTCACACATTCATTTAGCGGTGTTTCTTAATAACTCCCACACTTACGAACATACTGCTCACACATTCATTTAGCAGTGTTTCTTAATAACTCCCACACTTACGAACATACTGCTCACACATTCATTTAGCGGTGTTTCTTAATAACTCCCACACTTACGAACATACTGCTCACACATTCATTTAGCGGTGTTTCTTAATAACTCCCACACTTACGAACATACTGCTCACACATTCATTTAGTGGTGTTTCTTAATAACTCCCACACTTACGAACATACTGCTCACACATTCATTTAATGGTGTTTCTTAACTCCCACACTTACGAACATACTGCTCACACATTCATTTAGTGGTGTTTCTTAATAACTCCCACACTTACGAACATACTGCTCACACATTCATTTAATGGTGTTTCTTAATAACTCCCACACTTACGAACATACTGCTCACACATTCATTTAGTGGTGTTTCTTAATAACTCCCACACTTACGAACATACTGCTCACACATTCATTTAGTGGTGTTTCTTAATAACTCCCACACTTACGAACATACTGCTCACACATTCATTTACCGGTGTTTCTTAATAACTCCCAACTGCTCACACATTCATTTAGAAGTGTTTCTTAATAACTCCCACACTTACGAACATACTGCTCACACGTTCATTAAGCGGTGTTTCTTAATAACTCACACTTATGAACATACTGCTCACACATTCATTTAGCGGTGTTTCTTAATAACTCACACTTACAAACATACTGCTCACACATTCATTTAGCGGTATTTCTTAACTCCCACACTTGCTTTCCATTTGCTTCATTTCCGGATTATTCTTGGTACTGAGAGCTGCTTGTTTTTTCCTAGGAGCATGTTTTACTGACACAGCTTGTAGACTTAACTGAAAATGATATTTTCCTAGCAAGCTAACCAAGCCTGCAAATAAGAATAGTTGTGCCTGCAACATGCTTCAGCTATGGCTTTCTACTGTGTTCAGTAAGGCTTTGTGACTGTGCAAATGTTCTTGTAGACACGTACTGTGTGAGGGAATAGTTTGAATGTATTTCACTATGCCTGTCTTCTGACTGAACAAATGACCCAGAACATTAGGTGAATTACCTTTTTCTTTCATTGGTTGTATTTGAGGGGGATCCTATCCTTTCTGTTTATATCTTCAAGTTCAACGTTTTTTGACGCACTAGCTTTACTTGGTGCCCTCAGTATGCCAGCGGTATGCACCCTGCTTTTGCTTGTGCATTTGAACCTCGGTGCTTTAGAATATTTTCTTGCATATTATTACTTCTGCCAGTGTCTTGTTTAAATTCCACACCTCATTTTTTTAATTCTGGGTTTCTCTTGCCAGTCTGACCGATGCCTTTATTTTTTTTTTTATTTCAGAGTTGGTGCCTTGAACTTTTTCCAGTTTTAGTAATACCAACAAGCATCCTATTTTATGTGTTTTAATTTATATGTACATTCTGTTAAAGCCGATTTTGTTTTCATGCCGATCTAGTAGTACATCAGGCTTGAATTTCGTTTGTGCCGTACTTTTGTTCTTCGCATCAGTTTTTGCTGTTGTGCATTTTCATTCTGTGCTCCATTTTTACTTTGACTTCTATTTCATCTTGCATCTCCATTTACCCAGTTAATTCCTTGTAATTTCATTTGATGTGCGTTCATCCATAGCTTGTGATAACGTCATGTCTCAAGTCTGCCGCGTGTTTGATCTTTTCTTGTATTGGAAGCTGTTTTGTCCAACATCAGTAAGTCATATACATAATACTCAGTCTAACTTGGTTCTTTAGCTGAGTAGTTTAACCATCTGCATGTTTGTTGTAGGGATCACGGTTGTGTTAAAAGACTTTGTCTGCAGAAAATGACTTACTTCTGTAACTCGGCTTGTAAAGGAAGTGCTTGGTGGAATGTCATTGAAGAGGGTTGTGAATTCAAATCCCCTCAGTTGTATGTTTTTGTCTCTGTTGGCAAAGAGGATTAAGGGTGCGAGATGTTAAGAAGCTACTTCTGTGGTTCAGGGTTTGATTCCTTTTGCTTTCATCTGCTTACTGTATGATCTTCAGCAAGTCCCTTAACTAGACGCTGCTTTTATGCAATTGGGAATTTCAGCAAATCTCATGAATGGTTTCCTAGACTGAATGTCTAGCAACTAACTATTAACGTAAGAGCCAGTGGCGGGTGACAAGCCTGCCTCCTTAGCTTTCATGGGAGTCGCCAGTTGCTGAGCTCATCCTCCTTCCCAGACATTGGTCTGCAGTACGGCTTTAAAGAAAACATTGGTTGCTTCAAGAACTGATCAGATGTCACTCATTTCTCTACTTTGATCATTTCTGGTAACTTCAAGAAAACAATAAGTGCCCATTTTGGAAGCTCTTTAGCTTTTGCTATTTGATTGTTATTAATTGTTTTGACAGGTAACGGTTAATCTTTCTTGGACTTGAAATCCAGAATTTTCTGAGGGCCATGACATTCTCAGAAAAGTGTGTGCGTGTGTGTGTGTGTGTGTGTGTGTGTGTGTGTGTGTGTGTGTGTGTGTGTGTGTGTGTGTGTGCGCGCGCGCTCGCACGTGCATTTTCATATGCAGAAGGCAAATTCTGACAAGGGACTTGCATTCAAAATGCCATTTTAGGCTAGCAGAGGAGCACTGTCTCTCGTTTGCAAGAACTGTGCTGCCTTCAGAAAAAGACATTAGGTATTAGGTCCAGAAACGGTTATCAGCCTAGGTTAGAGCAAGTTATGCATTTACATTTTGTTTCTCACCCTTATTTAGAACTAAGTTATTAAAATCTTAGTCATTTATTATTCAACTTATGCTTATTAACAAATCATCCTTTGCAGTAATTACAACGCATGACTGCTGAAACTCTCAAACACAAGGACGTAAGAAGAAATGGCCAAAGCAAGGTAAATGCAAATTCCTACTACTGAGGAAATGAAAGGAGTTTGCCTTAAAGGCACTTATAGACTGTAGCAGATGGTGCCTCTTCCAGAGGCTTAGGTTTATTATAGTGAAGGTCCCCAGAAGGGTAGCTAAGCTGCAGGTTCTGCAGAATGCAGAGAAAGCTCATGCTGTGTGGTCCACTGACAAGAGTGGAGGAGCTACAGTGACGTTTAAGTAGCTATAATGATATTACAGGAAAAGCAAGGTGTGACATTGTGTCTGGAGCTTACTGTACTTTCAAGAGTGGAGTTTCATAAATACGTTACGCCTGAACCTGTGCTGTTTCTATAATTCAGAATACAACCCATTACAAAAGTGAACCAAATATGTGGTTTACTAGTTGGTACTGCTAGCTCAAGATTTACAGAGCTATTGTTTATCCTAGCAGGTTCTCTTGAACAAGTTATGTGGACAACCTTGGTATAAAATAGCAAAGGAAATTAACTTAGACATGTTAGTTTTTTTTTTTTTTTAAACTGATGTATACGTAAGTATGCATTGCTTTCACGTTTCTTCAGTTAAGTTCACATGCTCTGAACTAGCACTGTTACGTAATACAAATATTCTTTGACTTGGGTTAACAATATACAATATGATGCACCTTAACTATAATACTTTTAATGCACTTCTCTTAAATAATTTGACAGTACAGTAATTCGTATTTAACTTACTAGACTTAAATCTTCAAATTGGTCATAAAAGTTGTGCACATATAGGATTCAGTACTTCAGTTGTGAAGAATAAAAGCGGTTTATCATTTGTCCACCAGATGGCAGTGTGGAACACTTCATAGTCTTTCTTTGACATGGCTACACTGTTGATGTTAACTTAACAAAAAAAACATACAGTGTGTGACCTTGCAGTATATTGTATCATTCCCTGGAAGGTATTTTAATTTCTTAATTCACTGAAGCCCAGCACAAGAGTATTGCCGAATGTACTAATTACTCACAGGCTGTTTCTTTTATTATTTGCTGTGATAACGTATGTAATTCGATCAACACTTGCATATTTTCAAAGGTACGAGAGCATTCTGAAGCATCTTTTTAATATTATGAAAAGGCTTCTGAATAACTTCAACAACAATATTTGACACGTTTTTACAACTGTCATGTTTAAAATAGATCATAGCAATGATTTCTGCAGTTGATTAGTGTAGCTTTGTATGCAAGTCTCTAAAACAACTGCAGACGTATAGTTAGAGAAAAACTGCTTGAACCTGTGTACTGTTTTACTGCACAAGCTTTATGCACCTTAACATGTTGTATCTTATCTATATTTGTATGTATTTACTTTAAGAATTAACCTGCATTAGTCGGCATGTTTGCAAATTGCCTGAGGGATGGATTTTCAGACTACCGTACCATATTGCTTTCTGTTTTACTTGTACTTATAGCCACGTGCAAAAGCCTTATGGAAGCTTTTAAAAGGAAATGTATGCAAATGAAATCAAGTTAGAAATGTCAACAGTGCTTAAAGCATTGGGTGAATTTGCTTGCTATCAGATCAAATGTTTAGCGATCCCGTGCTGTTCTCAGTCTTGTATAACAGAGTATCCTTAGGTATAAGATTTTCTTTCCTCAGTCCTGTATTATAACAGATGCAGTGTTTCCTTAGTCCTGTATTATAACAGATGCAGTGTTTCCTCAGTCCTGTATTATAACAGATGCAGTGTTTCCTCAGTCCTGTATTATAACAGATGCAGTGTATCCTTAGGTAAATATTTTCTTTCCTCAGTCCTGTATTATAACAGATGCACTGTTTCCTCAGTCTTGTATTATAACAGATGCAGTGTATTCTTAGGTAAATATTTTCTTTCCTCAGTCCTGTATTATAACAAATGCAGTGTTTCCTCAGTCCTGTATTATAACAGATGCAGTGTTTCCTCAGTCCTGTATTATAACAGATGCAGTGCATCCTTAGGTAAATATTTTCTTTCCTCAGTCCTGTATTATAACAGATGCAGTGTTTCCTTAGTCCTGTATTATAACAGATGCAGTGTATCCTTAGGTAAATATTTTCTTTCCTCAGTCCTGTATTATAACAGATGCAGTGTTTCCTTAGGTAAATATTTTCTTTCCTCAGTCCTGTATTATAACAGATGCAGTGTTTCCTTAGTCCTGTATTATAACAGATGCAGTGTATCCTTAGGTAAATATTTTCTTTCCTCAGTCCTGTATTATAACAATTATAACAGATGCAGTGTATCCTTAGGTAAATATTTTCTTTCCTCAGTCCTGTATTATAACAGATGCAGTGTTTCCTTAGTCCTGTATTATAACAGATGCAGTGTATCCTTAGGTAAATATTTTCTTTCCTCAGTCCTGTATTATAACAGATGCAGTGTTTCCTTAGGTAAATATTTTCTTTCCTCAGTCCTGTATTATAACAGATGCAGTGTTTCCTTAGTCCTATATTATAACAGATGCAGTGTATCCTTAGGTAAATATTTTCTTTCCTCAGTCCTGTATTATAACAGATGCAGTGTTTCCTTAGGTAAATATTTTCTTTCCTCAGTCCTGTATTATAACATATGCAGTGTATCCTTAGGTAAATATTTTCTTTCCTCAGTCCTGTATTATAACAGATGCCGTGTTTCCTTAGTCCTGTATTATAACAGATGCAGTGTATCCTTAGGAAAATATTTTCTTTCCTCAGTCCTGTATTATAACAGATGCAGTTTATCCTTAGGTAAATATTTTCTTTCCTCAGTCCTGTATTATAACAGATGCAGTGTTTCCTCAGTCCTGTGTTATAACAGATGCAGTGTATCCTTAGGTAAATATTTTCTTTCCTCAGTCCTGTATTATAACAGATGCAGTGTATCCTTAGGTAAATATTTTCTTTGCTCAGTCCTGTATTATAACAGATGCAGTGTTTCCTTAGTCCTGTATTATAACAGATGCAGTGTGTCCTTAGGTAAATATTTTTTTCCTCAGTCCTGTATTATAACAGATGCAGGTAAATATTTTCTTTCCTCAGTCCTGTATTATAACAGATGCAGTGTATCCTTAGGTAAATATTTTCTTTCCTCAGTCCTGTATTATAACAGATGCAGTGTTTCCTTAGTCCTGTGTTATAACAGATGCAGTGTGTCCTTAGGTAAATATTTTCTTTCCTCAGTCCTGTATTATAACAGATGCAGTGTATCCTTAGGTAAATATTTTCTTTCCTCAGTTCTGTATTATAACAGATGCAGTGTATCCTTAGGTAAATATTTTCTTTTCGCAGTCCTGTATTATAACAGATGCAGTGTATCCTTAGGTAAATATTTTCTTTCCTCAGTCCTGTATTATAACAGATGCAGTGTTTCCTCAGTCCTGTGTTATAACAGATGCAGTGTATCCTTATAACAGATGCAGTGTATCCTTAGGTAAATATTTTCTTTCCTCAGTCCTATATTATAACAGATGCAGTGTTTCCTCAGTCCTGTGTTATAACAGATGCAGTGTATCCTTAGGTAAATATTTTCTTTCCTCAGTCCTGTATTATAACAGATGCAGTGTATCCTTAGGTAAATATTTTCTTTCCTCAGTCCTGTGTTATAACAGATGCAGTGTTTCCTTAGTCCTGTATTATAACAGGTTCAGTGTATCCTTAGGTAAATATTTTCTTTCCTCAGTCCTGTATTATAACAGATGCAGTGTATCCTTAGGTAAATATTTTCTTTCCTCAGTCCTGTATTATAACAGATGCAGTGTTTCCTCAGTCCTGTGTTATAACAGATGCAGTGTTTCCTTAGGTAAATATTTTCTTTCCTCAGTCCTGTATTATAACAGGTGCAGTGTTTCCTATAACAGATGCAGTGTTTCCTTAGGTAAATATTTTCTTTCCTCAGTCCTGTATTCTAACAGATGCAGTGTTTCCTTAGGTAAATATTTTCTTTTCTCAGTCCTGTATTATAACAGATGCAGTGTATCCTTAGATAAATATTTTCTTTCCTCAGTCCTGTATTATAACAGATGCAGTGTTTCTTCAGTCCTGCGTTATAACAGATGCAGTGTATCCTTAGGTAAATATTTTCTTTCCTCAGTTCTGTATTATAACAGATGCACTGTTTCCTCAGTCCTGTGTTATAACAGATGCAGTGTATCCTTAGGTAAATATTTTCTTTCCTCAGTCCTGTATTATAACAGATGCAGTGTATCCTTAGGTAAATATTTTCTTTCCTCAGTCCTGTATTATAACAGATGCAGTGTTTCCTCAATCCTGTATTATAACAGATGCAGTGTATCCATAGGTAAATATTTTCTTTCCTCAGTCTTGTATTATAACATATGTAGTGTATCCTTAGGTAAATATTTTCTTTTTGCTCTTCTTCACAAGAAAGCTTTCCTTTAAAATACCTCCCTGCACTGTAGTATCACTGTTTTTTTTCTCAGTATACCATTGCCTAGATTTTTAGTGCCCCAAAAAGCCATCGATAACCTATTTTTTTTAATAATGCTCGTTTCTCTGCTACAGATCACAAACTAACTTGCCATTTATTTTTACTTATTAGATATCATGTTGGTGTGCATGATTTAGGATCAGATTCTGTTTTTCTGTTTACCACTGTTTACAGTTTTACTCAAGACTCTCGCTATGCTGAGGTCAGTAAAGTGCTATAAATGGTTAAAGTGAGACTAGTTTCTGAGAAATTAGTTGATGGAAAAGTCTTTAGTTGAAGGGCATGGATGAGTCGTACTGCAACAGTTACATGTACAAATCTGTAGTTCCTCTCATTTTTGGACAGATGAGTGTTCCTTTTCTCCATGTAACTAAGTACAGTATTAGAATCCAGAGGCTGCTGTTATTTGTGTTACTGGCTATTTCAAATCACAACCATCTGTTACTATTTAATGAGGCAAACTACAGCTTTTACACAGCCAGCTACCCAGCAAATCTAGAAAAAATATGGGGAGAGTGAAGGTGTGGATTTCTTTTTATTTTGACGACTGCAGCTTTTGAAGACGTAACCCTGTTTTTCACCTCTTTTTATATTGGGGAAAATGTAAATAGAAAGTAACGCAACCTCTGCGAGTACGGCAGCTACAAGGTCCCAAGAGAAACAGCAATCCAAACAAAAAACAAGGACCAGCATACAAGGCACCTTTAAATAAACATGGAATACTTTAATAAAAGTATATTAGTTCTTTTAACAGACCGGTTTCGGCTAATTCAATACAGAGCCTTCATCAGTGTAAAAGATTCAGAGAAAAAAAGAACCATTTTATAATGAATGAGTTGACCATGTGATTAATTACAACTGCTCATTAAGACCAGGCTTAAAGAGACCACCAAGTTTAATAATCCATTTTTTTCTCCATGGAATTCAGTAGTTCATGCCAACCTAATTTATTATTTCTGTGTCTATTTATTTTATCAGTAATGGTGAAACTAAAACATGCATTACTGTGTATTAATGAATGCTTATAAAGAGCATTGGTTTCTCTCTTGTTTTTAATGTCGCTGAGGTGCTCAGATATTCTGAATTTCAAGGGTCTTGAAGTTTGACCAATGTAAAATGCAGGACAGTTGCACTTGGCCAAATATATTATCCAGTCCGAGGAACAGTTGGCAAAAAATTTAATATTGTAAACCTCGGAGGTGTTTTGGCTGCTAAAATCTTTTGTTTTAAGTAACTTGGCACAATGTGTGCAGTGTCCGCAAGGAAAGCATCCAATTAAAGGTTCACCTGATAGTGTGGTTTGGATGGTGTTGGTACTTTTGACTTCCAAATGTTTGAAATGATTAAAAAAGGCAGATCAATTTCTGCCTTTGCGGAAAGAAAACAGGCATCTGTCACCAAGTATTTCATTGAGTTTCGGGTCACATGTTAATATATTCCAGTTTTGCTGAACAGTATTGGTTAATACATTAGTATTGCGTCCATATGTAGTGACGAGTCTGGCTGGTTTGGAATTTGATTGATTCCTATTTTTGTAAAGAAGGAGATCTTCCCTTTTCATGTTGTCCACAGTGTGTTTGGTATGTAATAATTGACCCATTTTATAACCCCGATCATAAAATCTGAGAACTAAATCGTCCCTGAATCGTGTATAGGTGTGTTGATCAGAACAAATGCGTCTGATACGCATGAACTGAGATTTGGGAATGTTTTTGCAAATGTGGGGGGGGGGTGAAAGCTGGAGGCATGGAGGAGTGAATTATTCTCAGGGAATTTACGTTGAATTTCTGTAGTCAACGTATGATCAGATGCGCGGCAAACCAGGACATCCAAAAAAATCATTTTTATTTTTATCATAGTTGACAGAGAATTCGATTCCCCATTTGTTTTCATTCAAATATGTGGTGAATTCCAAAAGATATTCAGTATCCGCCCTCCATACCAACCAGCAGTCATCCAAATATCTCCGCCAGATGTCCATTTCTTCCATATAAATATTATGCGAAGTGTCATAAATGACCTGTTCTTCGAAGTATGCCATGAACAAATCTGCGTATATAGGGGCAAAAGAAGCCCCCACTGCTGTCCCCTTAGTTTGCAAATAACAATTTCCCTTGTAAAAGAATACATTCTTAGTCAAGACATGTTTTGTCAAACACAACAATAGGGTATTAATGCCAGGTTTGTATAATTCAGTCTTATTGAGGCAATATTCTAAGGCCTCCAAACCAGCCCAGTGTGGAATATTAGTGTATAGTGATGTTACATCCAATGTACACAGTAACCAGTCTGGTTCCAATTGTGTTTCGGAAATGATTTGGAGAAATTCTGTAGTGTCCCTAATCCTTGCTCTAACACATTTTAAAAGTGGATGTAGGTATTTGGTCAGGAAGAGGGATAAAGGTTCTGTTAACGAATTCCTACCAGAAACAATAGGTCTACCAGGAGGATTCTGGAGGTTTTTATGAATTTTGGGTAGAAAATATATATACTGTTGGCAAGGGTTGGATATAGTGAGTTGGGACAGTGTGTTCTTGGTGATGATACCTTCTTCAACAGCTAATGTGAGGAAAGAGTCAATCTGTTGTTTAAAGAAAGGTGTTGGGTCAATGGTTAATTGGGTACAGTATCGTACATTGGACAATTGTCTAGAAGCTTCCTTGTCATACTGAGACAGATCCTGTACTACTATCGAACCCCCTTTGTCAGCACCAGTTATAACCAGCTCCTGATTGTTGGCTAGTTTGGTAATGTTGTCCATACATGTTCTGGATAAGTTGTTAGGTAAAGGGGTAAAAGACCTATATTGAAAGTGAAGGTCTTTAATAATCGCATCTTGAAACATAGAGACATGTTGATTCACGGGAGGCATAAAAGAGGACTTGTGATATTTAAATTCATCAGAGGTCTTTGATGACTGTTGTTCCTGAAAAAATAATTTAAGATTAAGAATCCTGCAAAATGAAATTATGTCATTAACAAAACTTTCCTCTGAAACAAAGAAACCAGGAATAAATGATAACCCTTTATTGAGAATTTCAATTTCAGAGGAGGTGAGGACATGAGATAAAATGTTTGTTATGTTCACATTTGTTCTTTGGTCACAAACATCTGTAGTAAACTTTCCATATTGTCTACAGCTTTTATGTTTTCTGCCCCCCCTCCTCCTGTGTGAAAACCCTGAATGGTTAGGGAATTCCTTCTTTTCAATGCTGGTGAGGCTGTAGCACCCCCAGAATCAGTGTCTAGACCTGAAGAAGAATCTTCACCTGATGTGTCTGCGTTATAAAAAGGACCCTTTTTAAGAATAGATTTAGTGCGTTTCCTTTTGGAAGTCGTCCGATTTTGTGAACTGAATCGGACATGTTTTACTTTATTTTCAAAATTAAAGGGATCACCTTTGGTGTAATCATCTAAGTCTCTTTGAAACTTAATTTTCTTCCTTTCTTTTTAACTGAGTTTGGATGTCCTGGTTTGCCGCGCATCTGATCATACGTTGACTACAGAAATTCATCATAAATTCCCTGAGAATAATTCACTCCTCCATGCCTCCAGCTTTCATCCCCCCCCCCCACATTTGCAAAACCATTCCCAAATCTCAGTTCATGCGTATCAAACGGTATGCCTGTAGTTGATGCTTAGATTTTATTAATGAAACATCTATACATAAAAATCCGGTCACCTCTTAAAAATCTATAACTGATTTAAATGCAGTCTTAATTCCTTTAGTCCTTGTTTATAACCAAGGCCTTTCATAGATATGATGTTTCTTGTCAGAATTTTGCGACTCCTTTCAAACTCCTTCATCTGCGATTGACCATCGCTATTTGATTCTCTACGTTATTCGGTTATCGTTTTTATCAGACCATTATGCAGAGGTAATAGTCCCCCCTTTCTTCTAAAAGCAATAGTTTGTAAGATGTCCTTCAAGGTGGCATAACACTTCCCAACAATGCTACATATATCGGCCCCAAAGTTGTATGAACTCTCAGTAGTTACCACCAAATTTCTTATAGTATCAACTACTAGTAAAATGTAAAACCTCAACAGACGCAAGGCAGTAGAGTTATTACTTCCTACATGACTTGAAATAAAAGGAGATTACTTAACATTAGTTAAGTTCACAGTTCATAGTCTGTTAATCACTCCAGACTGTCTACACTTCGTATGGCTCACCATGTGTTAGTATGTCTCAGTCAAGGGCTCCTGTCACAGCCTTATCTTTAGAGCTTCCTTGCTCAGGCAGTCTTTGTTAGTAAGTCTCTGTCGAAGGCTTCTCTTCCAGCCTTACCCGTAGAGCTTTCCTGCTCAGACACCCTTTTAGTTTTATTGAATCGCAGTCGAAGGCTTCTGTCCCAGCCTTACCCTTAGAGCTCCCAGTCCTCTACCTGTGTCTTTCTTTGGTTCTTTTGCACTGCGAAACCAGTCATTTCTGTCTGTCTCTGACCTTTGGTTCTGGCCCCCTCTTTTCACTGGAGGGGGGTATAGTATGGCTTTCTCCTCTGCTGGCATCTTTGTGGGATCCTATAATATATCTGTCTGTAAAGTGTGTGTGTGTGTGTGTGTGTGTGTGTGTGTGTGTGTGTGTGTGTGTGTGTGTGTGTGTGTGTGTGTGTAGGTATATGATTGCATCTTGAAATGTCAAAAACTCAAGAGAGTTGCAGATGGACAAAAAAAGAGATCCTAAATAGTTATCATGTCTACCAAACCGCTTTCACTTCTAACGCAAATATTACTACTTATTACCATATGTTACCTAACCTATCTCACCCAACCTCTCTGTGCAAGTCACCCACCCCCATTTCAAGCAATCTCTGTGATGCACACATATTCCTCAACCTGCATATCACCCGGTCTCTACCCCTTCAATAGTAGTATGTTCTTCGCCTACAAACTCTTAGCTAACCCCAAAAACTCTACTCACATCTGTAGTAGCCACATCCCCATAAAGCTTACACCCCATAGATTACATACCAAGCAACCATACCTCTTCTGCCATCTCGTCTCTGTCCTTCTCTCCGGCTACATTCACCCAAACCCTGGCCCTTCCCCCACACATCTCAACCTCACAATCCCATCCTCCTCCCACAACTGGTAAACCCCTCTGTTTCTCAGCTATAAATGCTCAGAGCATATGCAACAAAATTCCTAACCTCCATGCCTGGCTTCTCCATAACCAACCCAATATTCTGGCCATCTCAGAAACCTGGCTCAAACCCCATATAAAAGACTGAACTAACACCACCCAAACTATAATTAGGAAAGATAGAACACACAAACAAGGAGGGGGAGTCGCTTCCCTCTACTCATCATGCCATGTAGTTACCCCCCTATACCAAACCTATTCCCAAATTTGGCAAGGCAGAACTAATTCCAGCCCTACTTCACATAAACAAATGTAAACTTATATGCATAGTATCCCTTTATATCCCTCCTGGAGACATTATCTCAACCCTTGAAGATATTCTCTCCTGGTTCTCCAACAACATTACGAATGAAACTATAATCCTGGGTGATAATATCAACTGGTCAACCATTCATTCTCCTACAAACTCACTTAATATAAACTTTTACAACTTCACTCAGCTTATTAACTCAACAACTATGCCTTCCAAGAACTTCCTTACTGGAAGCACCCTGGACTGGATTCTAGTTTCTCATCCACATTACATCCCTGATAGTGGCACTCTGGCCAACCCATTAGGCGACCACTTCCCCACTTTTGCCCACCATCTTCCCTCCTCCGTACAACTAACTCATACCTACACCTTCACTCACTGTCTAAAAAACTTTAATCCTAGCACATTCTCAAATGCACTAAAAAAATGAACTGGGACCCACTAAAAACCCTTCCCTTAGAAAATGCTGTTACCTACTTTAACTCAACTTTCCTCAACTTGCTTGACTACTTTGCCCCTCTGAAAACAAAACACATAAGAAGCAATCCTGTACCTTGGCTAACCAAAAATACTTTAATGGCCATGCGATTCCGGGATAAAGCCTGGAAACGCTACTCCAAAAATAAAACTATCACCACCCTTAATGAATTTAAAACACTTTGTAACAAAGTAAAAAAAACATATCTCGGACCGCAAAGCCTACTTTTCTACACTCCAAACCAACCATAACACCAACCCCAAAAAATTCTGGCATGGAATCCCCTCCTTTCTCAACCCTGGCAAAAAAAACCCTGCCCTGATCCAGATGCCTTTGACTTGGACTTAACCACCCATTTTAACACTTTTTTTTATCGATTCCATAAGTAAACTTGCATCATCCTTCACTTCCCATTCAGCTTCCCCACCCTTATTTCCACCTATCCCTCCCTCCCCTAGCATCTCCTGCTCCCAACCTCCTCCTTTCTCCTTCAACCCCTTCCCTAGAGCCACCATAAAAAAACTTCTACTAACATTGAAACCTGGCTGCAATGCCCCTGATGATATAACCTCATATTTCTTAAAAGTTGCCACAGAAGGTATAGCTCTTCCCATCTGCGTTCTTATAAATCGATCGATTGCTGAATGTCAAGTTCCCCAGCTCTGGAAAAAGGCCTTAATTTTTCCACTCCATAAAGGTGGTAATAACAATAATATCACAAACTTTTGACCTATCGCTTTCTTATCCCTCATTTCTAAACTTCTCAAAAAAATGCATCCATCTGCAACTTCTGCCTTACCTCATAAACAACCATCTTCTAAACCGTACTCAACATGGTTTCAGACCAGGCCACAGTACTACTACAGCTCTCTTCTCCTTCCTAGAAACAGTTAATAAGGCCTGTGACACTGGCCACATTGTGTCCACTCTCCTCCTTGGCCTCTCTAATGCATTCGACACTTTCTCTTATAACTTTCTTTTCACTAAACTCTCCAAGCTAACACTAAACCACTCCTCTATTAACTGGTTTACGAGTTACGTCTCAAACAGGCAACAAGCAGTCAGATGAACAAAAGCCACCCCCCCTTTTCTCAATACTCCCACAGGTGTCCCCCAGGGTTCAGTTTTAGGCCCCCTTCTATTCAGTATATCCATAAACGGTTTCTACCAAGCCATTCCAAATGCCAACCTTGTTGAATATGCCAACGATTCAACAATAATCTGCTCTGCCTCTTCTAGACCCACCCTAGTTAAATTAACCCAAGATGCCTTCTCCTCCGCTGAGCAATGGATGATGGACGACCATCTAGCACTCAATGCTACCAAAACTAAACTCATATTTACTGCTTCCAAAACCACCATCCTAGATAAAACCTCATTCTCAGTCACCAGTCAAAATAATACTCCTCTCGAAATCGTCTGTAATGCTAAACTACTAGGAGTCCTGATCGATGACCAGCTAAAGTTTGATAATCATCTACAAGTAAATATAAAAAAAACCCCACACAGACGAAAAATAGGCATGCTTTACCGACACAACCATTACATCTCTTTCTCCATTAGGGTCACCCTTGCCAACACTTACCTTATCCAGTCCCAACTATATGGTGCCTCTATCCTTACTAACCTGCATTCCTCCCTCGAGACTAAACTACCCTCTTGCTATAATAAAATAAAATTTGCAACCGGCCATAGATCCACTTCCCATCACTGCACTGCACCAACTGAATTGGCTTGAGCTGGCCAGTTACCTCATCTATATTCAACTTGTCCAAGCGCACAAACTTCTTTTCACCCTCTCTCTCTCTCTCTCTCTCTGTCCCTCTCTTGCCACCACCTTTAAAATGCACCAACCAAATAGACTTTTGTGATCTAATTCCCAAAATCTAATTGAACTACATAAACCTGCCCGTCCACCAGGCAAACATCTAATGTCCTTCTCTCTAGCACGCCATTGGAATTCCCTCCCACCTCTCATCCGCACCACCAGCAGCCTCTCTTCATTCAAAACCTTACTTCACACACACCTAACACACACTTAACTTGCTCCCACACCACATAATCTCCCTACACTATAGCTTCTCTCTGTAAGCTATAATTCACAATAGCCTTCCATTGTTTTGTACCCCTAATAAACTGTAGGAATTAGCATAACTCCTGGAGTGGTACAATTCAGTAGCCTAGAAATTAACTGCATGAATTAGCATAACTGTTAAAAAATTTAGACCATTTCTGTTATTGCATTGTGCTAATATGTTAAACTGTTAAAAACTTTGTTTGTAAATATTACTTTTATTGCATTGTACTAATATGTGCACTCTACTAATATGTGTTTTTCTGTTTGTTTAAATTTGCTTAATTTGTGTACATTACATTTCTCTAATAACTTACTCTTATGTTAAATCTGTAATTTGCAATTTTCTGGAGCTTTTCTCTCCAAATTGAATCGCAAAATGTATAAAATGTAATAATACTGTTACGGAAAGATTTTTTTGTAATGTAATGTGTAGGGCTAGGGTTAGCATGTATGAGTAAGGTGGGCCCCACTGCACCACCTTAATTATGTTCTAACCCTTCTAAGCATTCGGTCATTTGTGCATTTGCTCATTTAACAATTAATTAATTTGTGCATTCAGTCTTTTTACATCCTCCAAAACTTTCCAGTCAAATGTGCATTCCTGCTTTAATTGTAGCCATATATATGTGTGTGTGTGTGTGTGTGTGTGTGTGTGTGTGTGTGTGTGTGTGTGTGTGTGTGTGTGTAATGCAATTGTGTAAAATCTTACCATAACGGTAGATGTCCTTCCCTTCACTGTTGTAGTATTCTTAACAGATGGGATTCCCTGCCATGGAAGCCTGAATATCCAGCCAGTCTGCCAAAGACTACTTGGTTCTTTTAAAAGGTACACCGAATGTCACCCAAATGCTCCTTGCATAGAGTAGGGCATAAAGGTGACGTTCAGGCGTACCATAATCAGAACTGAATGCCTCAGTAGGAACACAGTCCAAGAAAACCAAGGGGTTAGCCTGTACGTCAGGAAGGCAAAAGACTCTGGGAATGAAGGGAGGGAACAACTACTGCAGCAGTGAAGGCAGGACTTTTACACAATTGTACTATATCCTTGCATTCACTGCTGCTGTGTTCTTAACCGATGGGAGAGTGCCAAAGCTCAAGAGGAAACTTGGGAGGGGGAAGAGGCAGAAGAGTCCCCTAAAAAGCCATGAAGAACAGTACTAGAAAAAACAAGTCCTAGTTCTAGAGATACCATCCAACGTCTAGTACTTGGTAAAGGTATGCACAGAAGTCTGGGTAGCTGCCTCAGTAATAGTAGTATCTAAACCCTTGAAAAAAACACCCGAAGAAGCCACAGCTCTAGTAGAATGAGCCTTAACTGAAGAAGGAAGGCTGTTCCCATGGAAAATATAACAAAAGTCTGTCTCTATCGTTGTCGCATATCGTCTATTCAGAGACGATCTCTGCTTAACATACAAGGCCATGTCAAACCCAGAGTTGTTGGACATGCTACACTTAAAGAAATCCCAATCCCTCAGAGCCACACGCTCCAGGGATCTAAACCTTGTCATCACAATAAACAAAACATGCAGGAGAGATAGATTCCTGACCCAGAGACTCCCCAGACTCTGGAATAGACTGCCTATACATGTCAAACAGAGCACCTCTTTGGCCATCTTCAAAAGGAACGTTGATGATTGGATGGGAGATAGGAAATTCACCCCGGGGATCACGTCAGTCGCCCTGCTAGACAGGGGTCCAGGAAGTAAATAGTGTGGGAAGAAATAGCCAGGGAATTGTTATGGCTAGGCTTGTATAGGCCCTAGGGCCGATAGCCACTACCAATGTTTGAACCTAAAAAGGAAAAAGCCTTAGAAATCCAAGAAGAAATAATTTGCTTGGCTACAGCAAGTCCCAAAGATTTAGGATGAAAAGAAACAAATAACTGATCAGATTTTCTAATAGCCTTGGTCTTATCCAGATAAACCCCAAGTTGCCTATGCATGTCCAAAGTATGCAGCACCCTCTCACTGTCAGATTGCGGGCAGGGAAAAAAGTAGGCAGATTAATACACTGATTCAGTGTTAGCGCATTAACCACCTTAGGTATAAAAGAAGGGTTAGTCTGCAAAGGCACTCTCCTCATGAAAAATCAAAAAAGGAGGACAAACCATAAGGACCTGCAACTCAAGACACCCGTCTGGCAAAAGTAAGAGCTAACAAAAGAGCAGTCTTCCAGGAACAATGTAGCAAGGAAACTGAAGCAGCAGACTCAAAAGGAGCCTGAGTCAATTTCTCCAAAACAAAATTAAGATCCCAGGGAGGAGGAGGAGGAACAAGCTTCCTGGGATGTCTAATATTAAGGATGCCTTTAAGAAATTGTTTAACCTCAAATCTAGAAGCTAAAGGAAGGGAAAAAGGCAGACAAGCAGAGATAGATAAGTGGGCCCTAGTAGAAGAATAGGCCAAACCAGCACTGAGCAATTCGCACAAATGACAGAACCAAAGGAACATCTACAGAAAGTGGGTCCAGATTATGAGATAGATACCAAATAGAAAACTTATTCCATTTGAATAAGTAGATTTCCTAGTAGTAGGTTTCCTGGCTTCCTGCAGGACTTGCAAGTCCTCAGAAAAAAAGGTGTCTTGTGAGGTGTCAAAATCCTATCACCCGCAGTGTCAGTTGAAGCGGGGACAGGTGGGGATGGATGAGAGATCCCTTATTTTGTGTGATTAGATCCACCCTGTGAAGTAAGTTGTAATGATTGCCCCTGGCTAGATGCAGAAGTAAAGGGAGCCAGTGCTGTCGTGGCCAAAAAGGAGTCACCAACAAGATTTTGGGAGCATCCTGTTGAATCTTGAACAGGACTTTCGGAATGAGAGGAAGGGGAGGGAATGCATAAAGAAACATTCCCTTCCAAGAGAATGAGAGGGCATTCACCTTCTATACCAGAGGACCTGGGACTCTGTCACAAACCAGAGGAAGTTGTCTGTTCAGAGAGAAGGCAAAAAGATCCACTTGAGAAGTTCCCCACTGGTGAATAATGTCCAGAAACACATCCCTGTGAAACATTCATTCATGGGACTGAATTAAGGACCTGCTCAGAGTGTCTGCCACAGTGTTCTGACCAGAAGAAAGATAAACTGCCTGAAGAATTACCTGATGTTTAACAGCAAGATCCCATGCCAGGAGTGCCAACCAGCAAAGAAGATAAGATCTCGTTCCTCCCTGTTTGTTCGTATACTACATCACTGTGGTATTGTCTGTGAACACCTTGAGAGAGGCCCTGGAGAGAAAAGAGGATGGAAAGGCTGGAAGAGCCAGCAGAAGAGCTCTCATCTCTTTGACATTGATGTGCTCCTTCTGCTGATGAGGTGACCACGCCCCCTGTACTTGTAAGGAGCAAAATGTTGTCCCCTAATCCCATGTCTGAAGGGTCTGTGAACAATTCCTGAGAGGGAAGATGGGGATGTAAAGGGATACCTAGATTCACAGACAGCTGCTGAACCCACCAGTGAAGTTCCTGTCTGAGAAGGAGGAAGAGGAACCAAAGTGTACAGGGTGTGCATGTTAGAGCCACACTGACTTCAGAAACCACTGAAACTTTCTCATGTGAAGTTTGGCCAGAGGGAGCAGCGGAATGGTGGATGCCATGAAACCCAGAGCTCTCAGAAACTCCCTGGCAATGGAGGTCAGAGGAAGAAGAGTTTGAAAGAAAGAAATGAGAGTCAAGGCCTTTGGAGGGACAGGGATGCAAGAACTGGCACCATCTGAATCATGTAGCCCAGAAAAACATGATCCTGAGAAGGAGCAAGGGAAGGCCTTTTGAAATTTATAGTAAACCCCAGACTCTGAAGAGGTGAGACTGCAAAATGAAGATTTTGCAAAATGGAATCTGGAGAGGTTGCCTGAATCAACAGGTCATCTATGTAAGGAAATATTTGAATCCCTTGAAGCCTACAAAAAATGATCACAGGAGCAAGGCATTTGGTGAACACCTGTGGGGCAGTAGAAAGTCGAAAGGGCAAAGCAGAGAACTAAAAATGCCAGGAAGCAATAGAGAAACACAAAACCTTCCTGAAAAAAGGATGGATTGGATGGTGGAGATAAGCATCCTTGAGATCCACCGACACCATATATGCCTGAGGGAGCAAGACACAAAGCAGAATCTGAAGGGACAACATCCGAAAGGAAGGCACTTTATAAATGAGAGAGGTCTAGAATAGATCTACAGTTGGCCTCTTTCCTGGGCACTAGAAATGGTCTGGAGTAGAACCCTTTCACCCTTTGAGATACAGGCCCCTCTTGAATAGTACCCTGAGTCAAGAGATTTTGAAGAATAAAAAATACAGGACACAAGTAATATATCCTATGCAGACCGCCTCAAGCGACTATCCCTGTATTCTGTCTCCTGCTGGCTTTTGAGGGGAGATCTATGCCTGGCATACAGGGCATTGTCAGACCCCACTTTGACCTCCTGCATATCCACAAAACAGCACCAGAATTACCCTTTCTAAAGACTTAAACTTGCCTGTGATATAAATAGGTCCTACTGGAGAGAGAGGTACGTCTTCCAGAGACTACCCCATCTATGATACTGGCTCCCTATCCATGTAAAGCAGAGTTCTTCCTTAACTAAATTCAAGTGCAGCTTAGACAATTGGATGGGAACCTGGAACTTCATCCCTGGTTTGGCATCTGTGTCTCTCATGGACATGGGTAACCTGTAAATGGTTATCTCCCAGGCCCATGCTTACACTCATCAAGGGTATCAGAACTGGTCAGGCTTAGAAAGGCTCTTGTGGTCATTAGCCTAGTAAACACCTATGGACCTATAAGAACCTCTGGAAAAAAAAGGGAAGTTGTTCCTAAGGAGGCTGAGGAATGTCCATAAAAGGACAGGATTTCCACACCATGAAGTACTCCTCATAAATAATCGATAGAACCCAAGAATCCTGAGTGATCTGAAGCTAAACAGGAAGAGAGAGAGAAATGTGGCTGGGAAGAGAAGGAGAGTCATACAGCACCTGGTTTGTCTAGAAAGGAAAGCTTTTTAAGTCCCTGAAAACTCAGTAGCCTTAGCAGGAGGAGCCCGTTTGCCACTCTTCCTACTTTAGTAGAAGGGCAGGATTGCCTATGAACAAAGGCAGGCTTAGTGGGGTAGTTTCTCTGAAATTTAGGCACAGGAGAAACAAACACGTATTTAAGCTCCTGTAAGGCCTTACCCTTATCCTGAAAGGGCTTAAACCAGCAGTAGCTTCCCCATACAAAAGTTTAGAATCCAGAGGAGCATCCATCAACTTAGCTTTAATATCATCAGGTAGAGGCTGAAGCCTAAGCCAAGAATACCTTCTCATAACTGAACCAAAAACAGCAGCCCTAGAAGAGGTATCTGGCACACCATAACTACATTTAATAGAATGACGATTGACTTGAGAGGAAGTCCCTGGCAAGGAAAGAACAGAAGTTTTACCCTCGGAGTCTGGAAAATCAGAAATAAGTAGACAAGCCTGAGAGAGAGCCAACATGTATGTCGACGCATGGGTCTGATAATCCATAACCCTAAAAGCTAGGGTAGCAGAAGTGTAAACTTTCTTACCCAACCTTCCCATAGTTTTGTCCTTGTCAGAAGACAGTAACTTGGACGAAGGGAGCAATTAAGATGGCTTATCAGAGGCTACAGACACACCAGAGGGGTCAGCGGCAGGACATTTATATAGGAAAGAACAGTCCTAAGGCACCCTATAAAACCTGTCAGGCTTCTTTGGAGCAGGAGGCAGAGACTCAGGCGCATGAGAGGCATTGGAAAAAGCATCCAGCAAAGCAGTAAAAACAGGAGGGATGTTTGCAGGTTTAGGGGATTCCAACTGCAGCAATTCGTAGTACCTCTTATGGATATCAGAGACCTGAGCACAATCCCATTTAAAAAAATCCATCATCTAGAAAGTGTGTCCCCAAAGGAAATTTCCTCAAAAGGAACATGTAGAGACTAATAGATTCCTCCTCCTCCTCTGACCCATAGTCTAAAGGAGAAGGAATTTAAGTAGAATAAGTCAGGGATTCATTATCTGAATCCAACTCATCTGCAGAAGAATCCTGTTTTCTCGGCCTTTTAAGGGGAGCAGAAGACCAAGGAGGAGCAGGAACCGACCAAAACCCCTTGAGGCTTTTTAAGTACATTAAAGCAGTAAATTGCCCCTGAATGAAGGCCTTTGTGGATCCCTAGGTGCAGAAGAAACATGTTTAATTTTTTATTTTTGTTTTAAGGGAATGTCCCTTCCAAAAAACTGAGAAGGCTCAGACCTAGGGCGGCAGCTGAGAACCGTAGTAGGAACCTTTTCCCCAACCAAAAACAGAGGAACTCCCCTAGGCTCCTCGGGGGGGGGGGGACAAGACGGACGCTTGCAAAGCAACCAGACCCTCACCAGCCTCCGACACAGTTGCAGAGAAATCCGACAACACAACTGGATGAGCCTCCTAGTTTGTAACAACTTTGGGAGAAACCCCTGTCAGAGGCTGGACAGTGGTAGATTCCAGTCGTACCATTTTCACCTTCTTCCTTAATGGCTGACTCTCAGGGCGGGAGATTCCTTCCATTTTATCCTTAGCAAGAAGGTTAAGACGTTGGTTCTCAAGATACAAGGAAAGGAAGGAAAGTGTACGCCATGTGGTTTTCGGAATGAATGCCTGACAAATAGATGGTCATGAGAAGAGTCTAGACAAAAAAGACATTTATTGTGTAGATCTTTATGAAGAATCTGTCTCCCACACTGGCATTTACCCTTCCTGGATGACGTTAACCCCAGGGAGCACAAAAAAGTAAGAAAACACTAAAGCCCAAACTGGGCACTTATCTGCAGTTACAAAAGAAGTCAGCAAACGGGCATAGATAATGACTGGAGAATGAAAATGTTTTCAGCTGGCCGAAAACAGACGCGGGTAGGCAGATGGTAAAAAGATACATCGACCGCAGCAAAGAAATTCTGATTACGGTAAGCCTGAACGTCACCTTTATGCTTTACGCTATGCATGGAGCGTTTGGGTGACATTCGGCGTACCTTTTAAAAGCAGCAAGTAGTCTTTGGTAGATTGTTTGTTTATTTATTTACATTTGTTGCCCGGGAGTGTCCGACTGCACGTAGGTCCATTTTCAGCGGAGGCCCGGGGAGAAAAGCTCCACAGTTAAAATAAACAGACAGTAGTTACATTGGATTACATAGCGATTAACAATTTAACATAGCAATTACTTACAACATATTTACAGATGAAGAACATAGTACATCAGTAGACAACTAGAATCTTTATCTGTGAAGTACATAACAGACATTAACATTCGGACTTCCGCAGCAAGGAATCCCATTTGAGAATACTACAGTGGTGAATGTAAGGACATATATATATATATATATATATATATATATATATATATATATACATACACGTATGTATGCATGTACACATGTGGATGTATGTCACACCTAGAAAAAAATGGGGAAGTCAACATGGCTCTGTGCATGCTCCAAGGCATAACCTCAGAACATGGAACTTTAAAAGAATATTTTTGCAAGCCCAGCCTCCAGTGCCCCGCATCCACGTTCTGTCTTTCAGCACATCTTCTACCCCCTCTAGATTGTAGTGCTGGGGCAGTTCAGGGATCCTAAGGGCATCCTAAGGATTTAGCCATCTTTCTTCTGTCCTGAGGCAGGTCTTTATATGCTATACCCACTGCCTGTATCACCTCACATGCTTCTCCATTACATCTGAGAGCAACTCCCCTCTTTGTGCCATGCCTCCCCTAAGGGAGCATCATCAACGAGCTTCCTCCCATGCAGGACAGGCACACTCAACCCTCCCTGCCTCTTATTCAGTCACCAGAGCTGCTAATTGAACCTGGGTTGATGTGGCTTTAGCCCTCTAAGCCACCTGAGTGGACTCATCTGCTAATTATATTTTCCAATTCAACTGACATATGTATCCGTGTGTGTGTGTGTGTGTGTGTGTGTGTGTGTGTATGTGTGTCTATAAATACACACACACACACATACATATATTTAGGTCTACTTTGACTCACCGAAATAACACTTCAAAAATGGCTTTAAACCGAAAGCACAGACTGCCAAGATTTTTTCTCTGTGAAAGGAACCACTTGGCCACCATGGAAAAAAACCTCAATGGATCAAACCTAAACCCACTCAAGTGGGGGGCTTTGCCCTCACACCCACCCCACCCCCCCCACTTAAATATACCAGTTCCAAGATTGCACTACACTGGAGAAAGGGCAAAGTTCATCCTGGTGGCCAAGTGGTTCCTTTCACAGGGAAAGGATTTCGGCAGTCCATGGTTTCCATTTAAAGCTGTTTCGGTGAAGTGGAGTCAGCCAACTAGGAATCGGTGAAGTGTTATTTCGGTAAGTCAGAGTAGACCCATATATTTGTGTGTATGTGCACATATATAGATAGATATGTATACATGTACATATATACTGTGAAAAACGATTGATATTTTCAGTTCAAATCAAAAAACAATGAAGAAAATATATATATATTTTTTATATGATAGGGAGCAAGCCCCTCTGCTAATATATATATATATATATATAAAATCAACTCTGAGACTGCAAGACAGTGGAGAAAGGGCAATTTCCCAATCAGTGCTTGTACTGCGATCTCGTAAACAGCAGCAGGTCGCAGGAAGAAAAACAATATAATACATTTGCAACCATAGATATAATTATACACACTATATGGGTGTGTGTGTTCATTTATGTTTTTTATATATGTTTACATAAGCAATGAAGGTCAGAGGTAATATATTTGAAATATCTTGTACTGGAAATTTGTGGAACAAGTTTCACGTTAAGTGGTCAGTGAAACTGGGTTCCCTAATCCTGTGGTACATCGTATTTCCCATATTCCATTTATTTATTTATTTTCAATTTTTAAATTTTGAATTACTGTTTTACATTGGGATGTGAGGATTGCATAAGTTGTCTGTTGTGTTTCTGTAGGTTTTAATGACTGGGCTGCCTCCTGGGTTGTTTTCTTCTCTCCTTCAGAGGTAATTTTACATTTTTTGTAGTGTTAGGTAATTCTGTGGTATTTTACTTAGTTTAGTAATGTAGTGAGGGTTTGTATTAGATGTTACTTTCATAGTTTTAGTTATGTTTATAGATAGTATAATTTTATTTAGATTTAGATAATTAGAATTGGGTTCATTTTGTCAATAATGGACCATTTTCCAGCACCCTAGTTGAGGTTGTGATTGTTTTATTTTATTAACAAATTTTGTTCTGCTTTGATTTCTGTGGTTTGATTTACATAGGTGTAGTTTTTTGCAAATTTTTGAATATGCAAAGTTTTTTTTTTTTTTTTTTTTTTTTTATTAAGTGAGAATGAGGCTGGGTTACTGTGACTTATGTTAGTATTTGTTTGGTGGTGTGGACAGAGTCATATGGTTTGATGGTGTGCATAGAATGATTATATGGTTTGGTGGTGTGCAGAGAGTGATTATATGGTTTGGTGCTGTGCAGAGAGTGATTATATGGGTATGTGGAGTTCTGGAATGTACTGAGTGAACCAGTCTGGTACTGTATGATTATGGAACGAGATTTGTTATGTGAAGGAAATGTACTAGTCTTTTTAATGTTACAGTACAAGATATTTCCATGGATTATTTATGCATCCAGTAGAGCTTTATGTAGTTTCCAACATTTTTATGAATGGACCGTCTCATAAGTGGCTTTCTATTACTGTTCTAAAGTAATTTTTTAAGTATCTTTAATAATGTCCGGCAAGTTTTTGGTAGTATTTCAGTATGGTATTCAGAATTAGATTATGTTCAAGTGTGTAGCCAGGCTTTGTGGATTTATAGTTCAGCTTCTCAAATATAGCCCCCATCCCTCATCCCTGTCCAAGTGTAGCCCTCCCCCAGCATTTGCACATCTCTGTACAGCATCGTTTTGGAATGAATAGATGTGGGTGTTGTAATTATTGCCAATATATTCACAATGGTGAGACATATGTGGTAAGGAGCATGAAATTTCAAGTTAATGGCAAATATAATTGTAATGCAATGGGAGTGGTGTATGTGGCGGTATGTCGTCAGTGTTCTTTGTTCTACATTGGTAAGACCGAGAGAATCTATGAACATTTGTATGAAATTAAAAAACACAAACTGACTAATGCATTATGGAAATATATGAAGAGTCATCCAGACTACATTTTTAAATTTACAATGTTGGAAATGGTTTACTTGAATCCCAGAAGTGGGCCATGGGAGCTACATGTGGTGAAAAAGGAATTGTACTGGCAGGTCCGCCTGAATGCTGGCTGGGCGCCAAGGTTAAACGAAGTATTTTCTATAGCTTGCCTGTTAAAACTCAGAGCTTACATGAGATAGCTACATTATATTTAGTAAGGCAGAAATTTTAATAATTTTGTATTTGTAAATATTTATTCAACGGTGTTTTTGCTTCAGTAACAGCTGATTTACTGAATAGAATATATTGGGTGGCGCTATTCCTTTAAGAACTGAATGGGTCATGTGAATTTTCTGGATTTTTTTTTTTAAGCGTCTTGTTTAAATGGGATTTTATCTGATGAAGTCTGTCATCGTTAGTACATGAAAGCATTTATCTTGTGTTCAAGTAAAACAGAAGTTCAGTGACAGTTGCATTTTTGGTTTACTCTTGGTTTGTTGGTTGAATTACCTGTTTTTCATTTTTTGTTTTTTTTCAAGGAGTTAGATAATTTTATTTTTGAAGCAGCTACCTGGACGTCTGTGCATACTTTTACGAAGCGCTGCAAGTTGGATGATATCTCCAGAGCTAGAGCTGGTTTTGCTAGGGACATTAATTTATGGCTTCTTATAGGGCTCTACTACCCCTTCCTCCTCCCAAGTTTTTTCTTGAGCTTTGGCATGCTTCCATAGGTGAAGAATGCTGCAACCAGTGAATGGAAGGACATAGTACATTTGTGTAAAGTCTTACCATAGCAGTAGATTTCCTTTCTTTCACTGTTGTAGTATTAATTCCCTCCCTCCTTCCCCTAGTACTTTTCCTTCCTGGGTTTCGTTAGACTGCATATTCTACTGGGGCAGTCAGTTCTGAGGATGGTATGTCCGGATGTCCCCTTTATGGTTTATGCTACGCAAGGAGCATATGTGTGGCATTCGGCATATCTTAAAGTAACTGCTTTGATATACTGACCGGACGTCAGGTGAAGAATACTGCAACAGCGAAGGAAAGGACGTCTACTGTTATAAAATTTTACACAACTGTACTTTCTCTTGTTCTGTCAGATTCCTCCTTTTGCAGTACTTCAGCCTTTGCCGACCTCCTATCAAGGAATCCTATTACTTTGTCATATCTCTCTCTCTCTTATTTCTACCATGTTTGTAACTTCTATCACAAGCTATTCCTTAAGTAATTTATCTCTTTCTTAAAAACTAGCTGATCGTATCCACTACCCATTCCTTAAATTAACTTCTTAGCAGCTAAGTAGGAAAGTGCCGGTGTCTCATTTTTTCATCAGCACCCTGCATCCTTATCTTGGCATCCGATGTTGTCTATTTTCGACTGATACAACTTCCGATTGTCATATCCGACTCCGTGCCTTTCTTTATAAAGCTGTGGATCTGAGGCTCTGACTTCTTCCCTGCCCATAATTCCCTCCATTCCTTTAAAATATCGCAGTCCTCATTTGACTGCTGACTATCTCAGACATGTTTCCGAGGGCGCTGATCTTTTTTGGGATACGCGATCATTTTTCTTACAAAACACTAAGAATTTATTCTTTCCTACCTCTTATATTTCTTCTGTTTATCCTTCTCCTTCTCCATTTTTTTTTCCAGGGAATGCTGACACTGGTCTGGAAGAATTAGAGGTGGAAGGTTAAGAAGCAGACTCTGTCTGAGGGGGAAGCAAACTTTTTTAGAATTAACTTTTCTTTGCAGCCCTGAATGTCCCTAGTCCTGAAAGGGGCACAAATGTCACAGTTTACATTAAGGTGGGCAGTGCCCAAACAAATGCATAGCAAGTGCAGGTCTTGTGGAATTGTATGTCCACAGTCTGTGCTCTTTTTGAACCCATGGATTTTGTCAGACATTAGAGGAATAATAAGTGTAATACAAGAGTACTGAGCACTCAGTAATGTAACGAACCTAAACTATTCCTGTCAAAGGTATTAATAAAGCTACTCGTGTAACTATCCTAAAAGCTATATCCCACACACCTAAACAAGTAAACCTACACATAGAAAACACAGCAAGCTTTTTCAGAAATCTATAAATGACAACTATCACCTAAGTTTTAATATCTAAGACTGTAAACTTATTTGTGCTCACTATCACTAACAATAAACTAGGAATGTAAAAGGTAAGGAAAGAGAAATTATTATTTTGTATAAAAAATATTTATCCCAGAGAAAATCAGATCCCTCGAAAACACATCTAATATGATCAGGAGGAAAATGAGATCTGAGGTACTTTAGTGGAATGGAGGGAATTATGGATAGGGGAGGAATCAGAGTCTCAGATTCACAGCCTTATAAAAAAGGCACAAGAGGTCAGATCCAATGACCCAAAGTATGAACTGGAGGAAAATGAGACAACACAGATCAATTGTTATGTTGAGTACATAACTTTCATTTTTTTGTTGGTACATGATCTGACATAGTTATTGGATAGATCCCAAAGCTTTAAATTAAATATGCACATTTTGAAATATAATTTCTATGCAGTCTAGTCCAGGTATTTATCAGTGAGAATTGTATGTAATTTCTGAGTTCGTACTATTGAATTCACATCTCATGCCAAATATTCTCATATACTTTTTTCAGAAATCTACCCTCTGTTGGTTTATTTTCCCCTTCCAAGTTCCACAAATACAGCCTTGCTATTGCAAATGAAGTTCCAGTCCCTACCCATAGATAATATTACTTGACAAAACCTTATTTCTTTCAAAATTCTTCTAAGCTCCATAGTAATATTTTTAGGTGGAGTATAAATAACATGCAAGTGTAAATAATAGTTTTAGGTGGAATATAAATATATGCCCGGGTAGTCTTCTTCCCCTGCTAGTAACCCCTTACTACCAAAAACCTGACATTTTCCTTTTTCTCTTCTATGTCTGCTGGAGCTCCTCTTGCACTCAGTCTCATTACTCCTCTTTTATTTTGTCTGTAATAGTCTGCAGAAGGTCTACCCTGAAATCCTTTCTTTGTCAAATTCATATGCTCATTTTTATTCAGATATGCCTCCAACAACATTGCTGTTTGTACTCTGCAATTCTTAATATATACTTCATCGTTGTTTGCTTTTTGTCTATACCTGTAAGGTAGTTTGCTTTCCATGTTAATTTTGACAAATCAGGCATTCTGTTAAAAGGCTATTACTCCTACATATTACACACAACTGTTCTTTTGAATACATTTCCATCTTGCTGCTTACATACACACAGCACTGACTGGCAGGCTGATTGTGTATGCTGTTGCTTTTTCACAGTTTGAGCCCATGTCACATTTTCCATGATTATTTGCTTCAATTAAAACACTCAAGAAACAAAAAAAATGAAGTGCATTTAAAAAAGTTTTAACAAACATAAAACTGTTCCAAAAAGGAATTCAGTACTTCCAAAAATGAGCAGTTGTTCCAAATTGATAGCTGCACCCACAGGCATCACCCATCACAGAGTTAAAATTAACCATGCTAGTTTGCATGCAAGAACCAGTGTCCCACTTGCACATATTGCTGTCCTTTCTTATCATGCCTCTGCTCTTCTCTCCAATATGAAAACAACTTGCCTTTCAGTAAATGTTATTTTTTAACCTTAAGAAAAGGTGCACTGTCTACCCTTAAATAAACTAAATTGTGCACTATTGTATTTAATGAATTCAAGTGCTAAGACTACAGGGAGGCATCTACTTATCCATTCACTTCCAATAGTTTCAAAGTTAATTTATTTTCACTGCACTACTTGCCATTATTCCTTTAAAAGTTAATTGCACTGCTCTCTTTTTATTTCAGTCTGAGCACAATGTTCAGACCTGTCATGATTAATTGCCTGCACTTGCAGGCTGCTTGCCCTCAACTAAAATCGTGTTAATGAAAATAAAACACCCTGTAACTTTGTGAATGCAAGGTAGAACTACCATTGTCATTTTTTTTATAAATTTATCTTATTTTTCAAGTCTTTTTGCCTAAACAGCCTAGTATATAGCTTAGTAATTCCATTGTTCTTGGTTTATATTTTAACTTGGTATATAACATAGCCAATATTATTTTATACCCACAAGGAAGCCCAAGATCATACCTTCATATTACATTTAGCTAGCTTCTTTCCAGCCTTTCATACCAATTACAGTACAAAGCCTTGATACATTACAACTGAGAAGTATTTTTGTACTTTAATATCACTAACATATGCAGCAGACATTAATACACCTCCCCTTCACATTTAAAATACCTCTTGACTATATGCTGTACAGAATTGCTTTACAATATAGCATACAATTTACATCAGGAAAATTATGCACAAATATTAATAACAAAAACTGTTGTTACTTCTCCTGTCCTTTTAGTGTCCAAAATGTTTGACTGTATTTACAGTTTTCCCACCAATTTAACTTCGTTAACAGGCTTCTAGCCTTTTTCAGACACTTCTTGCAGAGCTTCAGTTGACATGTGTGAACTATGTGTAATGGGACTGAGGCTTTATAATTTCCCATTTCTTTGCTAATTATGCCTAGTTGCTGGTCTCTTCCTCATCGTCTTGATCTCCCGACACCAGTCTCTGATTTGAGTCCAGGGTACTCTCCTGGCTTTTTTCTGTCAGTCTGGCATCTTTCTTTGAAACAATTGAAGAGGCTTCACTGACAAAGTCTCTGTGAATTTTCATATTGTCAGAAGCTTGAGAAGCAGAGTCTCCTTCATCCTACTTGCTGGTCTCGCTGTTGGATAAATATTATTTTAACTGTATCCTGTTGTCCATGCAAGCACATCGTTGATCCTCCAGGAAAAATAATTCTGAAGACAGCTGGGTATAGCAACCTGCATCTCACACTTGCCTCTCGACATCTACTGATTCCCAGGTTGTACTTCTTTTCAGTGTGGTATACAGTGAATAGCCATTTTCCATCAACAGGCTGATGTGTCCAATTCATCACACTTTCCTTTCTGCCTTAGTTTTGTCAGGATCAGTTCTATGTCCTTCTGTTCCAGCGTTGCAGTATTCACTAGTGGGTTTACCCATCTTCCGATATTCAGTCAGGTTTTCAAAGCTTTTCTAGTCCCAGATGGTGCTTTGGACATTTGACGTGTTGGCAGGTACGTGGGCCATAAATGTGACGTCTGCACACACCGGCCCTCAAAGATTTTCAGCCACCAGCCATGTGCCGGGTGTTCCTGCTACTCGCAGACATTGGATCAGTTTTGACATCAAGATAAGTACCCCCGTTTGGGATTTTTTTCAGTCCTTTTTTTGTAGTACTATAGTCTGTTAATGTCCGGTAAGAGCAAGTGCAACTGTGGTCACCAAATTCCCCATAAAGACACCCAGGACCAGTGTCTCTTTTGTTTGGGTAGGGATCACGATTATAAAAACTGCACCATTTGTAAGTCGTTCGTCCCTAAGACCCTTCGTTGCCGACTACAGGCCCTATACTTATACCTTGAAACCCAATGCCTTGGACAGATCGCTGTCGGTATGGAAGCCACCTCCAACGCCCCATCCGAACCACCCAGGAAGAGGGCCAAGGCCACGCGGCCATCTTCTTCCACTGTGCCTCCCTCCGCCAATTCTCAGCCTGTAGTTTTTGTCAGCTTGGCCGAGGAACTGGCATCTGCCACTTCAGATAAGGTGGGTACCTATCAAGAGGCCGCACAATTCAGAGCGGACGACACATCTGGGGAGGATATCCCGGTGCCTGATTCAGATGCCAAGGGGGAACCAATAACTGAGATGGGCACTTCGGACCAGGCCTCCGCTGTTCCTTTTGTGACTTCAAGGCCTATTACCAGCCAGTCACCGGCTAGGCCTACCAAGAAGAAACAAAAGACGAGGCATATTCCGCCAACTCCGGAAGCCTTGCCCGACTGACAGGCCTTCACCTAGAGCCTTTATAATGCTTTCCTGGCCCTTAGGCCTACCGCAGACTGTGACTCTGGCTTCTCCACCTCTTCTCAGCCCAAGGCCTCTCCTGCCTGAGGGAACCCCTAACCACCCTGCAGAGGAGGAAATGTCAGACTCCTCAGAGGACTCCTTGTTCTACTCTTCACATATTTCTTCCCCTCTGAGGTATGGATCCCTGGAAGAAGCCTCTGCAGAACCTGACTACCCTGTGGAAGACCTTACCTTCAGGGACACAGTCAACCTTATAAAAGAACATTTTAAATGGGATTGTTCAGACATGTCTGATGCCCAAAAAAGATTCTATGACTTCATCCAGATGGAATCTCCTAACCCGGCTCCTATTCCACCTGTACACCCTGCCTTTTTAAATGCTTTTGCTGCAGCATGGTTGAATCCAGATTCCCAGCCACCTGCCCCTAGGAGAGCAGACAGATTGTACAGGGTACCTGATGCGGAGAAATTACAATTCAGGTGCCCTACCAGAAGACCCTGCTACTATTTCTATTGCTATTGATAGGGCTACCAAACGTCTCCCTACTACCACTGTCCTGCCTGCAGATAAAGACAGCAAGGCCATGGAGAGGTGAGGAAAGAAGATTTACACTTTTGCTACCCTGGCTTTTAGGGCTATGAATTACCAATCACACATGGCCAAATACTCCTTGGCTTCACTAGACAAAGCCTGTAAGGATATCATTGATATCCCGAACTGTGCTGCAAAGGCAACCCTGTCTTCCTTACTCAGCCTTATCTCTCAAGTTAATAAGCACTCTCTCAGATATGTCTATGATTCAGCTGAAGCCTCTGCCAGGTCAGCTGCATCTGCTTCTGTGTTGAGGAGATACGCCTGGCTGCGTCTACAGCCCCTCCTGGATGACTTCAAGGCCAAACTCTTGGATGCACCCTTGGACCACTCTGCCCTTTTTGGCACCAAGGTGGCTGACCTTTTCAAGTCACTCCAACAAAAAGGGAAAGAACTCCAAGACTTAAAGCATTTCTTGTTTCTTCAATCCCAAAGTTCCAGAGAAACTGCCCTGCTAAAACACAATTCATAAGGAAAACTTCTAGTCCCACATCCCCCTCCAGGTCTAGAAGACCCCACAGGAGACAATCTACTTAGCATAGGACTCCTCAGACAACTGCCCAGAGACCTCCCTTTCCAGAAAGGGCAGGCAGTGTCTGCCTGCCTCCTTTTCTTCTCCCACCGCCTTCCACCCATACCTCTATCTTTCCCGTCTCTCTCACTGCCTCCCTGCATGGACCCTTGTGACATCTGACAAATGGGGTCTGACAATCTTGAAGGAGGGTTGCTTCATGTCTTGGATCTCTCCCCTGCCAAGACCACCTATCCTTCTTCCACCCCCACTCTTAAGGGTCCCTCCTACCCGAAGTCTTAAACAAGCTGTTACTCCAAGGCACCACAGAACTAGGTCCCCTCTCAGCTTGAGGGAAAGGCGTCTACTCCAGAATCTTTCTGGTGCCCAAGAAGTAAGGACCATGGAAACCCACCCTAGATCTTTACCGTCTGAACTTCTTCTTGAAGGTCCCCTCCTTCAGGATGATAACACTTCACTCTCTCTTTCCCCTCCTCCTCCCGCAGGCCTTCATGGTGACCCTGGACATTAAGGAGGCCAACCTGCACATTCCCGTAAAACCGTCCTCCAGGAAATTCCTCAGATTCAAAGAAGGTTCCTCTCATTTTCATTTCTATGCCTTGCCTTTTGGACTCTCCACTGCACCAAGGGTATTTACAAAATGCCTAGCCCCAGTCATTGCATACTGCAGGACCAGGGGGATGCACATTTTCCCATACCTAGACTACTTTCTCATTCAAGCAGCAGACAGATGACCCCTTCTCGCCCGCACAAAGGAGCTCATGTGCCTGCTGCAGTCTCCAGGGTTACTCATAAACTTCCCCAAATCCAAACTAAATCCTACACAAGACATTGTCGTTCTAGGATGCAGAATCAGGACAGACCTCAGGATGGCCTTCCTACCAGAGGAAAAAGTACTTTCCTTCAGCCACCATTTATAGCTGCCCTCCTCTCATCCATCCTGACGGCGAGGGAATTCCTCAGGCTCCTTGGGTACATGGCAGCCACTATCCCCATGCTAACCCTGGCAAGGCTACACATGAGGAAAATGCAATGGTATCTGCACTCGGTTTGGACTCTGCACTCACACCCCCTCAAGTTCAGGATCCCACTCCTCCCCTGCCTCCACCAAGAACTGAAGTGATGGCTGACCCAGGTTGCCCAGAACCCAGTCCTCCCTCTGCAAATGCCTTCCCCTTCCCAAATCATGCACACAGACGCACCAGATCTGGGCTGGGGAGCGACTCTGGACAAAAGAACGGTGCAAGGTTTGTGGACAGACAAACACAAATACTGGCACATCAACATCAAGGAAATGTCAGCCATTCTTTTTGCCCTGCAGGCCTTCCAGCCCTTCCTCACACAGGGCACCCTTAAAATCTTTATAGACAATACCACAGTGATGTGGTACTTGAACAAGCAAGGAGGGACGAAGTCCTACCTCCTCTGCAGGCTAGCTCTACAGGAATAGGATCTGGCTATCTCCCAGGAGATCTCCCTCCAAGCAGCCTACATCCCATCCCAACACAATTGTCAGGCAGACTCCCTAAGCAGAACCGCCTCAGACAGTCATGAATGGATGCTGTCAAGAGATGTTTTCCTAGATCTGATCCACAGATGGAGTATTCCACAGATAGACCTGTTCGCCTACTCCACAAACAGGCAACTCCAGAGCTACTGCTGCAGAGCTCTCGACCCAGAGACACTGCAAACAGATGCCCTCTTAATGTCTTGGAAGGGGAGATTCCTGTACGCCTCCCCCCCCCTCCCTCTGATCCAGAGAGTCCTACTGAAAATTCAGCAAACCAAAAATCTTATTCTTGACTCCCTGCCCCCTACTTCTTTCTCTCTCCAAGGGCAATCAACACAAGTTCCCCCCCTCAGTGGATCTACTCACACAGCACAAGGGCACACAGATTCACCCACAGTGGAGATTCCTGCACCTCTTCCTGCGGCTGATAAGATTCTAATCCTCTTCAGACACCTGTACAATGAGGACGTGCTCTCAGTCCTGCAAGGAGGCTAGAAAATGTAACGCAAGAAAATCTTATCTCTCGAAATGGAGAAGGTTTTCTATCTGGTGTCACAAAAGACAGAGCCACTGGACAGCGACCTGCCTCTAATTCTGTCCTACCTGTGTGAACTCCTGAAGACAGGCTTGTCTTACTCCTCTTTAAAAGCACACCTGTCTGCCATTTCTGCCTGCTTGCCTATGGAACCTCCGCTAGCTTCCAGACTCCCAGTCAAGCTATTCCTAAAAGATGTCTACACTTAAGACCCCCAGAAAACCAACCCCTCCTTACTGGGACCTTAACTATGTCCTAGAAAAACTTACTCTGCCACCCTTTGAACCAGCTGGCAAGCCTGACTTGACATTTTTCACTTGGAAGACAGTACTACTAGTAGCTCTGACATCAGCCAGGAGGGTCTCAGCGCTCCAAGCCCTTATGGCTACACCACCCTTCCTAGTTTTCCACATGGACAGGGTCACCCTCAGGATTAATCCCTCCACCCCAAGATGGTCAATGACCTTTCTCTGAATCGGGCTAGTCACCTACCCACCTTCTTTCCTAACCCTCAGGGAGACAATGAGAGGGTCCTACACAGCCTGGATGTCCACAGGTAACTTCAGTTTTGTTTGCATAAGACCAAGCCTTTATATAATCAGACCAGCTGTTTGTTTCCTTCCACCCCAGGGCTGTGGGAAAAGCAGTGGGAAAACAAACCATTTCTTCTTGGATTGCTAGAGCCATTTCCTTTTGTTACACACACCATGAGAAAACATGGTCAGGCAATGTCAGAGCCCATTCTACAAGAGCCTTGGCTTCCTCTGGAATCTTTTTCAAAGGCCTAGACTCCAACTCCATTCTGGAAGCAGCTACCTGGTCCTCTGTACACACAGTCACCAGACACTATAAATTGGAGCACATTTCCAGGGCCAGCGCAGGATTTTCCAGGGCTATCCTGCATGGGTTCCTGGAATCCTCATCCAGACCTCCTCCTAGCCACCAGTGAGCTTGTGTACTCGCCCACTAGTGAATACTGCAACACTGGAATAGAAGGACATAGGAAAGTTGTGTAAAGTCTTACCATAAGCATAGATGTCCTTCCCTTCCATGTTGCAGTATTCCTTCCCTCCCACCATGCCCCTCTTATCCTTGCACTTGCTCTCCTCGGCTTTTGTACAGGCTAGGCCATCAGGACTGGCTCCATCTGGGGCTTCCTTGGTTCTGAGACCAGTTGAGTGCAGACGTCACATTTATGACCCACGTACCTGCCAAAACGTCAGATGTCCGCACCATCTGGGACTGGAAAAGCTTTGGAAACCTGGCTGGACAAGCTGATCGGACGAAGGGTAAACCCACTAGTGAATACTGCAACATGGAAGAGAAGGACATCTATGGTTACGGTAAGATTTTACACAACTTTCCTTTCTACCGGTATAATTGCACTTTTACTATTGTGAGTCTCTACTGCTTTCTGATGGCCAGATTTGGAGCATATATGTGATGTGCTTTCTCAAGTAACAAATCCTGCTGTGGGACACCAGTCCAATTGCTTATTTGTATTTTCATAAAGTGAATTTTGTCTCTTCATTTTAGTTTCTCTAGCATAGCAAAGAAATCTCAGGTTTTCTATACTCTTACGTTTTGAAACAGTTCTTGAGAAGCATCACGTCCAGCCAGTCTTTCCTTCATTTCATCCTCTGATTTCTGTAGTTTTATCCCATCTGAATGGCTACTTAAAGCTTATATTTTCCAGTGGTTTGTCATTTGACTTTATATGTTCCTCTATCTTTTGACTTATTTTAAAAACCTCTCAAGTGAATTTGATTTATTTTTTTCTGTAAATTACTGGAAGCTGTCTGCTGTGTTGAAGCTGAAATGTCAACTGCTATTTGCTAAACAGTTGTAGGTTCTTTCTAAACAGAGCTTTTTTCTTCCTTTCTGGTTGATTTTCATATATTTTTTCCAAGTTTCTTCTTTGCTTCCATCTAGGCAGTGTAATTACTATCCAGCAACTGAATTTTCCCAAGTTGATAACTTTCACATTTTTAACGTTTTTCAGTTTTCACACTTGGAGAACTGCAGTCAACCTGGTACATACCCTTCAGCCATCTTGAGAGCCCCCTTTTGCACTCACCCATGAGCCTGTGGTTGGGGTGGGTTCCCAGTTTGCACTGCTCACCTTCCATGCCATCGGCCTGCCTCACCACCTTTCCCTTCTTGACCTCACTGAACTTCCCAGGATTTTCTCTCTTGGCATTGCCAGAGCAAGAATATAGATCTTGGTTAACACCCGTCTTGTGCCATCAATATCCTTAGTTGGCAGCGGAGAGAGTTGGCTGAACCCTTGGGTGGTGGGACAGTTATGAATACAGACTGGCCATTCCACAGCTGATGATTGCGATGGTTAATTACTATAACATCTACATTTATGGTAAGTTCCAACCCAACTGGACTTTGTCATACAATTCCAGCTGCTTACAGCTTGTCTTGTCCAATTCTAGCACTTTGTTTGTGATACTGGGTATGTGAATTTGGTTCCTCCCATTCTCTGACCCCTGTGCCTGTAATGTGCTGAGATGTGAGCTTGAATTCCAGAACTGTATTTGTATTTAAGAGCGCCTTGTGAACAGTCTGCACTTACTTGGGTATTTACTCTGCTGTTATCCAGTACTGATGGTGTAAAGAGACAGGAAATCCAGCTGAGTAGATGATAACATTGTGCACTGAACAACTAAGATGAGTACTTCCAGACAGTCATGTTAGAATTTGCAGTTTTAGTCACTGCAGGATTGCTTTTCATGGATTGGTTTCATTTTGCCTGAGGAGAACCTGCACAAGTGTGTGTGTGTGTGTGTGTGTGTGTGTGTGTGTGTGTGTGTGTGTGTGTGTGCGTGTGTGTGTGTGTCTGTCTGTCTGTCTGTGTGTACACATATATATGCATATGAATGCAGTGACCTTGGTAAGCTAACATGAAATGTATACTTCTTTCAAGTAATAATACAGTTTAGTTTTAAATGCCGGAAACGTGGAACTGTGTGAAGTTTCTTGTCTCTTTGGAACTGCAGACAGTTGTGATTGTTTGTGACTGAAGCCGTAATCCTCATGGAAGGGTTTGTGTGCACCTTCTGTTTTAAGTGTTTCACTATGTGTGTAATTCATACTTGTGTTTTAACTGCTTCACCTATAATATTGGCTCATTGCCAACTCTATGACCCTGAGGGGTAAACCTTCATCCACCACCTAGATGATGTGGATTCAGTTAATGGCCTGAGCGGGGGGGAGGTCTTTCTGAGGAGTGAAAGGAAGGATGAGGTTGACCCTGCTCTGTCACATGTGTGTGTGTGTGTGTGTGTGTGTGTGTATACATGTATGGGGGGGGGGGTTACACATGCCCAGGGTGCAGACTCCATGTACAATCCCTGACTGATTCCAGGTTTTACTGGAGATGGTTTATGTTTAAAAGTACAGGGTTGTTGGGATAGCACTGTAAAAGTGGGGGACACCTCTCACATAAACGCATTACAGATCCATTGGGATGTAGCAAGCCTGCCAAAGGGAGCTGACAGGACCATAAGTGAAAACAAAAAGTGCACTTTCACAAGGAGGAGGATACTTCTCCTGCCATTAAAAAAATGTATGGGCCATAGGCTGTCCCCTTCCTGGGAGCATACAGACCAGCTGGGCACAAAGGAATCTATGGGTCATAGGCGGTCTCTTCCTGAGGGCAAAGAGACCAGCTGGGCACGAAGTAGGCTTGATGCTCACCAAGGGTTGGGAGCATAACCCATAGATACAGTAGTAATAGATATACTAATAATCATTTATTTAGTTTGGCAAATGTTAGTCGTGCCTGTAGCCCATGTCACTGCTGGGAAAGGATCTAGTCCATGTTTTCAAGTTAACAAATAGAGATAACAGTAAATAGGTGAGAGAGAAGGGAGAGGAATTGTGTGGTTATATGCTTTATCAAAGGGTTGCTATGGTTGTTCTTCGTCTGGGTGATGGCAGTCTTCAGCAAGCTGTGTGAGTGTGTGAGTGTGTGAGTGTGTGTGTGTGTGTGTGTGTGTTGAGCAAATATTCTATGCATTTGACAGTGCAATGTGTATGCTGCCATTGTGACTCTGTTCCAGCTCGTTTACATTTACATGCAAGGGATTACAGGCATCTTGTCCCTGACTGTATTTTGTTTGTCTACCCACCAGCATCTTTCTCCCCCCTTTTAAAGTTGTCTCCAATTTTATTTTAGAGTTCCATGTAGAACGGACCGCCCTCCTCAGCACCCCTCTTCCCCCCGAAGTTGCAGGTCAGTCAGTCTAACTTTGTAACAATTGTAAGAGAGATGGAAAAGATGAAAGGTTAAGGGTTATTTTTTGTGTTATTTTTTTTTTTAAAGTGTGGCATAACAGCTGAAAGGTAATAGAGTTGTAAATGGAAGTGCTATAGTTACCTTCCCTGGAAGATTGCTAATTACCTGCAGTCTGTAGAATGCTGGAATTAGTTTCCTGAAAGACGCATCTTTGTGGGGAGGGAGGGTCTCCTCATGGTACCCCTTCCAGAGAAAGGATCAACTTTGGCAGGGTTTGCAGGATGTTATGTTGCATGAAATGGGATCTATAGGTTTTAAAGGATGGGCCTTGCAATTTGACTCTGGTGGCATATAACGGAGCTGAGAATAGTCTGCATAACCTTAATGTGGATTAACATAATTATTTGTACATAAGATGACGTGATTGTAGCATTGCTGCAGAGTAATGTCAGCAGGGAGTGATGTATCAGAGGTTATGCACTTTTATTCTCTGTTCTCCAGTCCACTTTTGCAGTCTTTGCAGACAGTCTTGTGTGGTATGATGGGGGGTAATAAATGGCTCTGCATGTAGCCAGTCTCTCTGCATGTTTAAGTCTCAGATGTTACAAGTTTTACATTTTACGTTTGTATTTGAGCTGTAGATGCTAAACATTAAGATAGAGAGTGGAATAGCAGCCCAGTGTACAGCAGCTAAAACGAAGCACTAGTGTACTGCCTGCTACATCCACATATCTATGTCTGAGTCGTAGCTCGGCTGTGGTTTTGCAGTATTTCTCTGGGATTGCAGGGAATAGATAAAACCATTTTACATCAGTTTTTATATCACTGATGAATTCTTTCTTAAAACCCTTGATTAATATGCATGTTATTTTCATAGTCACAAATTAAGTCTTTCTTGGCTGTACTCTCTCCAGAGCTTTTATTGCTTGTTCAAGACTGAAACAGTATTTAACTGTGTTTATTTTACTTTTCAGCTATTCCGCTAACAGCATATGGACCGATGGCAGCAGCTGCAGCCGCTGCAGCTGTGGTCCGTGGAACAGGTAATGTCTGCAGAAAATACTGTGAAATTATTGTTCAGATTGCTTTTCTAAGGTGCTGAGGCTGCAAAATCCTTTTGAGGTAGCATGCATATAGAATCCAGAGTCGGGACTTTGGGGAAGAAGTTACTGACAGTATCTGTCATTCAGCAGTTGATCATATCACATTATGGTCAAAACTTTCTGCACAGTAGGGTGCATGGCAGCCTGTCTGACTCAAAGGTACTGCTTTGCTGAACAGCTGTTACTGCCATAGCACTGAGACTGTATTGTCACTATGTTAAAACACATATTCACTACATCTTATTAATGGTACACTGAGGTGCTAGCACCCACAAAGTGCATCCCCATGTGGCCCTTGTTTGTAATTTAACAGCCAGGACTGTGGTAGTTTAGCTGAATCGCCTTAACGTTTAAATCTTCCTTCTTTTATAGTTACTCAGCAGTCACATTGGTGGGAGTTTTTTTTTTTTTTAAAATAGGGGGTACAAATCAGGGGTGTCCGGAAACCTAGGCAGGAGAGCAGCTGAAGAAGCTAGAGGTGACAGAGATAAAATGTTTGAGATGTGATAGGATGTACACTGTGCTTTCTGCTCTGATATCCTCAGAAATACATTTGTTTCAAAGTAGATTCATTTACAGAGATTGTAAAAGAGAACAAATTTCTGTTTTCCTACATTTTTGTCTAAACCACCATAAACAATCTCAGAAGGAAGATTTGGGAGAGACAGGAATAAGGCAAGAAAAAATGAGGGTGTCTAACAGAAAGATAGATGGATTGTAGGAGAAAAGAACTGTGACAGTCATGCATGGCCATTGAAGAAGCCATGAGAGTGACAGCGAATCGAGAAAGAATGTGACAGTTGATACAGCACCTAGAAAATAGGAAGAAGGGAGTCCGTTATGATTGTTATGAGACCGTCTTCAGTGCCCACTGCATTATAAAGTTACAGGCACCTGGGCTGTTTATATTGTTTGTGATCATCAGCCTTGTTTGTGTCCGTGTGAAAGAAGCTGCTGTTCATTGTTACACAGACGTTACTCATGCAACGTTAAATAACCCTGAAAGTTGCCTGTTGCGGTCACGTACGAGTCTAGTACACATCGATGCCTCTCCTTATCTCATGCCACTGTGGCACTGCCTGTTGTTTCCCAGTCCAACATTTGGTCTTTTAAGGCACTCTGAGGCCTCCCCATCCGTTAATGAACTATTTCCTCACGTCTGTCCTTTCCCTTCCTCCCAACAGGCATCTTTTCTTTTGCATTCCATTATTTTTTGCCTGCTGAGGCTTTCATCCATTTTATACATCACATTTTCCCTTGTGGTTATTTGGTCCTGCTGTCATTCAAGTGTAAAAGGGGGCATTAGTGGACATTTATCACATCTGCTACTCTGGACACGAACTCTGCTGTATGGCATTCATCTGTTCCTGTTGATCTGTGTATACTTTTCAAGCTTTTACACAAAAGTCCAGGATTCATTTTAGTCATCCCTTGTTGCGGTTTTGGGTATTTAGATCTACAGGAGTACCAGATATTCTCCTGATTAAAGTGAAAGATGTTTGGGTCACCCATTGGGGATGGCAGACGACATTTCAAGGTCCGGTTCCTCTTGATTCCACCTGGTCTTCCCCTGAATATATCTGAGGCATTGGACTCCTGTAGGAACGTCTGCATTAGACAGACAGACTGCCAAGTGGTATCTGTTCTCCATTTAGGCAGAGAAGTACATTCTCCCATATTTATTGAAAGCAACAGGTCTGTCTTAACAGCAGCTGTTTAGCTTGAGTCTGTTATTCATAGGCTAGGGTACCCTGATGCATCGTCATTTGATTACTTCAGACTTGCAGAAGCAGGTGCTCGTTTTCCGTGCCCCTGAAAGACCTTATTTCCATCCTTCTCCTCCAACTCCAGTTTGGCTGTTTTTCAGTGGTGCCCCAAATTTTATTGGGTACTTGCACCTGACCCTTTAGCCCCGCATTTATTTTATGCTACTCACACAGTTCAAATCTCACTTCTAAATTATGCCATGGAAATGTTCCTAACTTTGCCTGAAGCATTGAAGGGTAATGCTACTTAATGCTAGAAGTCTAAACCTCAAAATGCACTCACTCGATGCACTCCTTAAAATGGAGAACATCGACATCTGTGCAGTGACAGAGACCTGGTTCAAGGCTCCAGAGAGCACCCCTGCATTACCAGGCTATAATTCATACCACACTTTTCGGCCACCTAACCTGGACTGAAGCACTAAAGGCGGAGGCATGTCCATATTCATTAAGGATATCCACACCTCCAGGCTAGTTGCTCAGCATAATGCATCCGAGATTATCTAAGTGCAACTAACTCTGGGCAAGACCGCAGTCCAAATTGTAGCTTGCTACAGATCCCCCACCATGCCCCAGGATTCCCACTCCTGAGTTCTTGATACACTGGAAAATATTAGGGTGCAACCTAACACCCTAATAATAGGCGATTTCAACTACCCCACCATTAACTGGGAAAACTACTCATGTTCCAACTCTTCTTCTCAACATTTTCTTGAATTCATAAATTCCAGTGCCTTGCATCAACTTATCCACACCCCCACCAGGAGCAGCAGTATCCTAGACCTGATCATTACCAACATGGGCAACCAGTGTTCCACACCAGTGGTCAATTCCTCGTTGGTCAGATCTGAGCACAAGAAAATCACCCTAAACATCCACATCCCACCCCCCCCCCATTAGGGAAACCACCATAAAAAATGTCTCCAAAGCCAACTTCCTGCTTCTTAAGACAGAAGTGGCAAACTTCACGACACCCATACTGACGAACAATAGAGGTACGACTGCTGAATCCTATACAATTGCACTTTATAAGCACTTACACAAGTTCATGGATCATGCAGTCCCTAACAGAACCAAGATGCTGTCCTTCAAAAAAAAAAGGAAGCCAATCTGGTGGTCCCCTGCCATAAACAAACTCTACAACAGAAGAAAGAAACTGTTGCAAAAAAGAGTAAAATCCCATGATTGGAGGAACTCTGTGGTCAGCCTCAGTAAGAAGCTGAGATCCCTCATAAAATCTTCCAAAGCTAGTTACGAAAACAAAATCGCCACTGATTCTAAAGACAACCACAAAGCATTCTATAGCTATGGCAAGAATCTCAATGGCAACACTCAGATCTGCTGTGAGTTACAGCACAATGGCACTAAATATATAGAACCAACTGATATTGCCAACATCCTGGCAGATAGGCTCAGTGCTAACTTTACCCCTCTCTCATCCCCTAAAGGGCCTATCTCTATACGGGAAGAATGCAAGTTCCTGTAATCATGGCTGCACAGGTAAAAAGCACACTCTCCAAAGCCAAGAACACATCATCCATGGGACCTGACAACATCCCAGGCTGCGTTCTGCATGAACTACAGAATGAACTGGCACCCCACCTAAGTACCATGTTCAATCATAGCCTCACCTCAGGCTCTGTGCCCGCTGAATGGCGCACAGCAACGGTTATCCCACTCCACAAAGGGGGAGCCACCGCAGACACTGGGAACTACATCCCCATTAGCCTGACGAGCCTGGTCTGCAAGGCTATGGAACGTATCATCATGGAACTTATAAACAATGACATTGGTAATCTTCACACTCTGGACCCTACCCAGTTCGGGTTTGTAAAAGGCAGATCATGTCTCTTAAACCTGATAGAATTCTTTGAAGCGGTCACCAAAGCCATAGATGAGGGTAAGGTGGTTCACACAGCTTATCTAGATCTCGCCAAGGCTTTCGACACCACCCCCAACTCTGGAATTATAGATAAACTCACTAAACTAGGTATGAATCCCTATGTCACAAGATGGGTTGCCAACTGGCTCACTGACAGAACCCACACTGTGAAAGTAGCAGACTCTAAATCCAACTTCAGACCAGTGACAAGTGGAGTACCACATGGTTCAGTCCTAGGTCCTCTCCTGTTTGGTATCTACTTCTCTGAAGTACAGGCTAACAGAGAAGGTCTTTGGCTAACAAAGTTCACAGATGACTGCAAACTAGGAGCCATAATTAAAAACTCCTAACGATGTGGGCATCCTACAAAAGGGCCTCACTGAGACAGATGCCTGGTGTCAAAGCCATGGCCTCAAGCTCAATGCCAAAAAGTGCATTGTCATCCCTTTAGGTAAAAACTCTGTACCCATGAACTACCACATAGGCGGTAGTCTACTTAACACCGAAAGTGTGACAAGAAACCTTGGGACACAGGTGGACAGTAGTCTCTCCTTTGATAATCACATTGCCACAGTAGTCAGGAAATCCTTCTACGTGGCACACCTCATCACAAAAGTTTTCTCATCCAGGAAAAAAGAGGTCATTGTTCCCCTCTACTCATCACTGATTAGACCCATTATAGAGTACAACGCCCCTTTTGGTATGTACCTCACAAGACATCTACAACAACTGGAATGGCCACAGAAATACCTCACAAAGAGGATTACCGGCCTGAAACAGATGCCCTAGCAGACTGTCTCAAAAAACTCCAGCTTTACTCTGTCGCATATCGCCTACTCAGAGGCGATCTCTGCCTAATATACAAAGCTATGTCAAACCCAGAGCTGTTGGACAAGCTCCACTTAAAGAAATCCCAATCCCTCCGAGCTACATGCTCTAGGGACCTAAACCTTGTCACCACAATAAACAGAATATGCTGGAGGGATAGATTCCTGTCCCAGAGACTTCCCATACTCTGGAACAAACTACCTATCTATATCAAACAAAGCTCCTCATTAGCACTCTTCAAGAAAAATCTTGATGATTGGATGGGAGATAGGAAATTCACCCCGGGGATAACTTCTGTGGCTCTGCTCAACAGGGGCACAGGAAATTAACTTTGTTGGGTTGGAGTAAGCCAGGGAACTTTGTTGGCTAGGCTTACTTAGGCCATTGGGCCGATAGCCTAGTACCTACCTATGAACCTTTGTTGGTGGCAATACATTTTGCTGTGCTGGCTTTCTTGTCCGCCCTGAATCCAGGAGCATTACATATTATATATTACATATTGGCAGACAAGACATTGATGAGGCACATCAGCAAGCCAAGGGGGGTGGGGGGAATCCAGTAATATCCTCCTGCAAAAAATGGCCAGCCAGTCAGTCTCCACAGATTTCTTAACATCAGCAGAACTCCATGGCAGGTGCTCTGAGCTGGGAACTCATTGCATCACATGACTGGAAGATGGCCTGGGCATTCTGAAGAAGTGGTGCAGCCAAATAATAGTTCTGTTTCTGTCCTAAGTGAATCAGCAGCCCTAACAAAAGCGTTTTTAGTAATATGGGACCAGTGACTTCAGTACATCTTTCTTTTGATTTCTCTTATTCCAAAGGTGCTTCTGGAAGTAAGAAGAAAGAGTTCAGAAGTTATCCTGTTATCACAAAATTGGCTAGGACAAGTTTGGTTGTCCTGTTTGATGTAGATGGCAACACAGAAGACAGCGACCCTTTTTCTTCAGATAAAACTGCTCACTCAGTTGGAAAGGATGCTGTTTGCATCAAAGCTTCAAGTTCACAACCTGAAAGTTACTAGGCTCCTGTAGCGATTTAATCCCACTAGAAGTTGCAGCTTTCCTTGGAGACAAAAAGACCAACCCCCCCCAAAATCACATGTAGCCAAATGAAGTATATTCTGTATTTGGTTTGAGAATAAGGGAATAGTTGCCTTCCTGTCATATCCCACATGTCATATCTTAGAGTATATATCAGAGTTACTTGAACAAGGCCTTTCCTACTGCTCTGTAATCGTGAAATTGACAGCTGTTTTAGCCTTCGTCTGACTGGAGCTGTCAGATCTAATATCAAGGACTATCCTTGCGGGATCTAGTGGCTGGATTCATCTTGTCAATAAGAATTCCGCTTTCCCCCCCTGGAAGATTTTGCATTCTGGACATGTAGGTGTGTTACTGTGTGTCAGGTGTGTAAATGTTCGTGTTACCTGTGCCCCCTGTTTTGTCACCCTTACACTCAGTATCTAGAAGCTCTTGTGTTGACATGCCTTTTTCTGTTTAGTGAGGGATACAACCTATGATTGCAGGCAGGAAAAAGCCAAGTCAGTGATGGGAATGGGGTCAGTATAGGGAACAATTGGCAAAGATGCCATAAAGGGAAACCTGGGAGATCCCATGAGTCTTCAACTCCCAGAGAGCAACCATGACTGTTTGGATAGTCTCCCATTCCTTACTCCCAAGCCATTCCTCCCATTTTTAATTTCCAGTAATGCAATAAGATTGCATGCAATTTTATGCAATGTGTCTGGAACTTTGAGTGCATCTTGTAAGACAGGTGGGTGCTGCATATCAATTCCCAGAGTTACAGATTAGTTGGAATAAAAAATCAGTGCTGATAGGGATCCTTCCTCTGCTAAAGGAACTAACATGCAAGTTCCCATTCTTCAGGAGCTCCATGTATTAGAAGTAATAGAGCTGGTACCTTGGCGACCATAATGGGGTTTACTTGAGACTTGTTATAGTTTTCAAAAAAGAAGTGCTTTGGAGAACCATTCTGGGCAAGTGAAGACTAAATACCTTCTTCAGGATCACAGAATTAAGTGTTACCTTACAGGCCCTGATGGTAACATTACATCTCAAAGATGTCTCCCTACGTATTCCTGTTCACAAAGGCTTTCTCAGATTCAAAGCAGATGACTCCTAGTATCATTTTACCTCCTTACTCTTTGGATTGGCTACTGTTTGTAAGGCCCTTACAAAGTAATTAGCGCCAGTAATTGCATATTCATGGCAAAATGTATCCACGTTTATCTGTACTCTGATACCTGGTTCATCTGGGCACTTTCCTAGGAGGAGGTAGACAGGCCTTTGCCTTCACCATGGAATACTTCCAAAGTCTTGTTCTCCTTCAACATCCCAGTGTCAAACCGGATTCCCTTCAAGGTATTCCTGAGCTTGCTTCTAGACCATTTGCCAGGAGACATTTCTCTCACAAAAGAAAGTGAAAAATTTGTATTTGTCTTTAATTGGGAAAGTTCAATTGAGATTTAGTACTCTATCTCAGTGGAGGCCTAGAGAGATGAGCACCATATTCACATACATTGATAATTTACAGTAAATTATAGTATTCTATCTTGGTTATGTTACATTTAAGCATGCATTGTTAAGTGTAATACATCCTTACTGCTATAGCTTGCATCGTATATATTACAACTGCAGAGAAGAACTTTGTAGCAGAATAAGGGGCAGATGACCAATGAGAGAAGATGCTACATTTGAATTATATTAGTAAAAGGAGGTGCAAGTAGGAAAGGAAAGAGGAAAAAAAGCAACTAGAAAGAGATACTGAAATAAATTCAGTTTCGCATTTAGAACGAGACTTTCACAAATTAATACAGAAGGGAAAAAGTTCAACTAGTGAGTGCCACAGGGTTCTAGGATTCATACTCTCTACCATCTGGATAGTACCTCTGACTAGACTGCACTTAAGGAGAGTCTGGTGGTACCAGAGATCCATATGGAACAAACATTCCCAATCCCTGGATAAAGTGATTTCCATTCTACCCTGCATTTCCAAAGAGCTGAAATGGCAATTTGCCCAAGTCGAGCTGAACTTGGGGGCTTCTTTCACTCTATTACCCTCCCCAGTCAGACACTATAACAAATGTTTCAGGCCTAGCCTAGGGAGCTTGTGCATGACATTTCAAAGTCCAAAGCCTGTGGAATACAGTCCAAAGTAAAAAGCATGCAGACCCTGTCATACTTTTAATAAAGTATTTGACAGAGGAAGAGATGGGGTTTATAATAAAGGACAAAACAAATAGGAAGCCACATGGACCAGATGGTACGTCAGTGCAAATATGCAAGAGTTTAGAAGAGATTTTATGGACTTGGCCAGTTCTGTTGGGATAATCAGTCAAGCTGTGGAATGGTTGAACCAAGTCACTGTTAAGTCATATTAAAAGCCAAGCAAGACCCCATACCAGTAAGATGTTATACACTGCATTTTACATTAAATCACAATTATAAATTATTCAGAGCACTAGTGGCTAAAAGGTTAGGCAAACCTAAGTTTATATTAGACAATCAGACTGTGTTTGTATAATGTAAAGCGGACTTTTTTGTGGTCTTCAGTCTTGAGGTGTTCCCTCAGCAGTTTATGGAGTTAGGGAAGGCATTGTACAAGGATGCTAAAACTAGAACAAAAGTGAGCACAAGGCTTTCACAGATGTTGGGCATAAAAAGAGGTACAAGACAGGGGTGTCCACTTTGTTCCTTACTGTATGCATTACATTCAGAACCACTGGCCATGAGGTTAAGGAATTGTGCTTTTCAGGGATATGCAGCAGGAGATAACCTATGTGAAATTTAATTATACACAAATGATCTTTTGGTACATCTGTCTGACCCTGATGATTTGTGGATCGTGTTCTCATAATGAAAGACATTTTGAGCTACAGTATCAGCACAGACAAAACAAAAGCTGTATGCAAGTTTGTAGACTAGGTCCAGAAATAATGAGGAATACTCATTTTTGAAATACTCCAGTTGCATAGTTTACTTGGGTATAAAATTGACTAGTTCCCTCGCAGCATTAGCAGAATTAACTTATAAGAAAATCTAAAGACAAAACTTTGGATTGTTTTAGAAGGTGGAAAGGGATATGTTTGGACACAGTGCAAAGAGGACAGGCTTTACACTATTTTGCGCAGTTTAGTAAGCCAGTAATGGAAGAGTGTACCTGCCCAACCTGCATCAAATGTTCTGTCTAAACATTATAAAACAGGCTACAGATTTCCTTAACAGGTTGAGAAGCCAAGGGTCATATGGAAGATTCTAGTGCTATCTCAACTGCAAAGTGGATTGACAGTCCTTGATTTTGAATTAGAAATGATGGTAGTAAGAACAGAGGTGTATTTTAGCTTGTCAAAACTGACGTTTAAGGCTGCCTGGGGCGACATGCTGTTAAGGAAGATAGGAGGGTTATAGATGCTGTGTACAGTGCTGAAAGGGAAAATGAAACCAGTTAAGAGAATTATGGGGTGATTGTGATTGTTTGGAGAACTAGGTGAACAATGAAGGAGACAAAAAACAAAATGAGATTAAATCTCATTCCCAAACCTAAGTACTTGCTTGGGACCCCTCCCTCAGGATAGATATGAATAGGAATTTTAAAACATGGTTAGGGTTTAATGATGTTCATAGTGTTACACTGCTGCAGTCATTACACTTGGGTTATCCTGCCGTCAGGCGGTCCTGCAGTCGGCCCGAGTTCCGAAGTCTTGGTCCGGTGTCGGTTGCTGTCACTTCTTCCCTGACGTCAGTGCGCCAGGGGTATATAAGATACATCCAACGCCATTTTCTTCAGTCTTTCTTGCCGCGCAGTGCCCGAAGCAGAAGCAGTTCGCTAATGCCGGTCGGCCGACTCCTGAGATTTTCAAAGTCGAATTTCAGATCCGAAGTCTTCAATAAAGCTAAGTACCCGTTAGAAACTTTTTTCTTGCCTCAGACCGATGTCAGAAAAAGTTAATAATTGCATTTCTTGTGGGAAGCAAATACCTCATAAGGACTTCCACTCTTACTGTATTCCATGCCTGGGCCCTGATCATGACATCACTAGTTGTCAGTTTGGTGCTAGATTTAACAAACACACTATAAAAAGACGTTTTGATTTTGCTTTGCACTACTTTGGCCGATGGTTCAATTATACTATGCTGTTGGATCAACCGACAACCTCAATACCGAAAAAATGCAAAGACAAGGATAAATACAGGCATCCGAGGTCCAAAACAGACAACGGAACCTCTTCTAGGCCAGTCGCCAGTTCTCAGTGAGGCACTTTCGCAGCCCCTGACACCCGCTACCTCAGAGCCACAGGCCGCTTCCAACTCCCACGTGGAGATAACTAGGCCTCTGGAAACTCAAGGTATTGGGCCTACGGAAAAGAATCCCTCAGATGGGTCCGGAGCCGCTGAGCAGGCATCAGCTTCTGAGGGTGTTTTCAGACCTTCACAACTTACCATTAAAACAACAGCCAAGACAAAGGTACCATTAAAGACAAAGAAACAAGTACAGCATTCTCCTGGACAATCCTCCATGCCTAAGAAACAGATGCTTAAAATGGCCGAAGACCTCATTACTCTAATCAGGGGTTCCCATCCCCCTCCTGAGAAAAGGCCTAGGCAGGATACAGACTATGATTCCTCTGATAAGGTTTCCATTTCCTCTGATTCCTCTTCAGACCAGGGATACTCTCTACCCCCCTATGAGGACTCTGATGCTGAAGAATCCATCCCTTCAGCCTCTCCTCCTGAGGATTATTCTTTTGGGGAAACTTTACATACCATGAGGGAGCATTTCCATTGGGAAAGTCAGGATTACTCCGAATCCAAGAAAAGGCTCAGGGATTTCCTTTTATTGCCTCAGCACAGGCCCCTGGCTATTCTGCCTGTGCTAGATATTGTGGATGATGTGTTCTCTGAATCCAGCTTATCTCCTGATTCTTTGCCCCCTGCTCCAGCCAAGCCAGATAGGTATTATAGAGTCCCTGACTCTCACAAGTTTCTATAGAAAACCCTTCTGCTGATCCAGAAACTATTTCCCAGGGTCCAAAAGGGGTTAAGGCTTCCATTGCAAAAATCCAGTACCCTCTGACAGAGATTCCAGAGCTTTGGATAGATGGGGGAAGAAAGTTTACACTTCTGCAACTTTAGCAGTAAGAGCTTTAAATTGCCAGTTCCACATGCTTAAGTACCAACAATATTTAATGGCTCAGTTAAAACAGAAAATGCTTGCAAGCTCAGAAGCTCCTGATTGTAAAGAAATGCAGGATTTATTGCATGCAGTTGAACAGGTGGGAAAACATACTCTGCAATGTGGTTTTGATTCTTTAGAGGCCTCTTGTAGAGCCGCTGTTACAGGTTTTGTGATTCGAAGACATGCTTGGTTAAAAGAACAGAGTTTACCTGATCATGTTAAGGCAAAGTTATTGGATGCTCCTTTACAGCATCATACCTTGTTTGGTGTTAAGGCAGAAGAGGTGTTAAAGAAAATGGAGGATAAAGCTAAATCTATGCAAACAGTCAAGGATTTCCTACAGGTACAGCCACCTCGGTTTAGCAGAAATTGCCAACAAAGAATTGGTCCTTTCCAGTGTCAGACAGGCCACAGAGAGGCAGATACAGACACCCAAGAGGCAGATCTCAACCCCAAGGCTCAAACAGACAACGACAGTGAGGCACCTCAACCCCAAAAGGAGGTGAGGACAGTGGGGCACCGCAACCCCAAAAGGAAACAGTCACAATGACTTTCCCCTTCGTACGCCAAGCACGTCCCTTTTGGAAGCCCCCTTAGGGGGAATACTAGCACTTTTTTCTCAAAACTGGCAAACAATCACCCAAGACAAATGGGTTCTGAATATTGTGTCTCAAGGTTACAGGTTCCACTTTCATACTTTACCAAGGCTAAAAGGAATGCCAGACCTGCCACAAAATCAATGGGCAGAGGCACAAAAACAAATTTCAGCCCTCATGGACATGAGAGCTATTCAAAAAGTACCACAACAGGAACAAGGACAAGGATTTTACTCAAGACTCTTCCTGGAGGCCCATACTAGACCTTTCAATTCTGAATACTTACCTGGATATTCCGAAATTCAAAATGTTGACATTACAGCAGCTTCTACCCATGCTGGGCAAGAAGGCTTGGCTTGTTACTCTGGACCTCAAAGAGGCATACCTGCATGTCCCTATCAGACAAAATTGCAGAAGATACCTCAGATTCAAAGCTGGTACAACACTACCAATTCTCTGCACTGCCCTTTGGCTTATCTACTGCACCCAGGGTCTTCACAAAGTGCCTGGGACCAGTAATTGCATTTTGCAGACAAAAAGGAATTCAAATATATCCATACCTGGACGACTGCCTCATTCAAGCAGAGACAAAGGACATTATTCTACAGCATCTGGCATTTGTAAAAAGGTTGCTAATTTTTCTAGGGTGCACAGTAAATGAAAAGAAGTCAAAACTAGTGACCTCGCAACAGATTATATTCCTGGGTGCCAGCTTAAATACAACGGCCCAGATGGCTTACCTCACGCCAGACAAACAAGTTCAGTTAACTCAGTATTTTCAATTACTGGCAAAAAAGTCCCATCTCCCTGCAAGAAAAATTCTGCAGGCCCTGGGATTCATGGCATCCTGCATACTACTAATACCATATGCCAGACTGCATATGAGGAAATTACAATGGTAGCTAAAAAGTGTTTCCTGCCAGGAAAAAAAAATACTCTGGCAGACGATCTAAGCAGAGATATCATGGACCCTCACGAATGGAAATTGAATCCACAAATCTTCAGCATGGTAATGCAAAAATGGGGATGCCCAGACATAGATCTTTTTGCCTCCCCACTGAATTGCCAACTACAAAAATTCTGCACAAGGACTTATCACAAACAAGCATGGAAAGTGGATGCTCTTTTGTTCAGCTGGAAAAACCTAAATGTTTATGCCTTCCCGCCACTGCCTCTCCTTTCAAAGGTACTCCTAAAAGCCAGACAAGAAAAACCACAGATGATCCTGATTGCTCCAGACTGGCCACGCCAACACTGGTACCCTATCTTAAGGAACTTGGCTCAAGGCCCACCATGGATTTTGCCTCAAATTCCACACCTTCTGACTCAACAAAACAATCAGATCCTGCACGGTCAGCTCAAAACCCTAAACCTAGCTGCATGGCAGGTATATTAGTCAAACAGGCAACACATTGTTATGGATGTCATTTTGGAGGCCAGGAGGTCTAGCACCAGGAAAGCTTACTCAGAAAAATGGAAGAGATTCTGAGCCTGGAACCAGGCTCAAAACCTTGACCCTCTTGTTACAAACATTCATCAGATTTTACAATACTTAACTGAGATGCTGGACAGAGGCCTATCCTTCTCATCAATTAAGATCCACACCTCTGCCATTTCAGCACATTGCAACACGGATCCTCCTTTATTCTCTCATCCCTTGCTAAATCAGTACCTCAGAGGGGTTAAAAACATAAGACCGCCCCGGAGAGCACCAACACCAACTTGGGACCTCAATTTCATTTTGGAAAAACCGACCCTACCACCTTTTGAGCGAGCCAATACAGCCGATCTAAAATTTTTATCATGGAAAACAGTTCTGCTCCTGGCAGTAACTTCAGCACAAAGAGTCTCAGAGCTACAGGCATTAATGGCAGTGGAACCTTTTATAATTTTTCATCAGGACAGGGTTTCCTTAAGGACAAACCCTACCTTTATGCCAAAGGAGATATCTAGTGTGGCTCTTAAACCAAACCATCCATTTGTCAACTTTTTATCCAAACCCCCAGAATAAAGGGGAAAAACGTCTGCATTCTTTGGACATACACAGGCAGCTATGCTTCTACTTGGACAAAACAAAAGCTTTCAGGAAAACTGAACAACTATTTGTAGCATATGCTTTAGGATCACAGGGCAAGGCTATCTCAAAGCAGGCTATATCCAAACGGATAGGACACTGTATTCGTTACTGCTACACACAGCATGGAAAATCAGTTCCAAATAACATTAGGCCACATTCCACCAGGGCAACAGCCACTTCAACAGCCTTTCTCAGAGGAGTACCTACCAAGGAAATTTTGGAGGCTGCAACTTGGAGTTTAGTGCACACCTCTACCAAGCATTACCACCTGCCTCTTTACTCTAAATCCAGAGCAGGATTTGCCACTGCAGTTCTGCAGGGCCTCTTAGCCATTCCTAACTCTTTATAGACCAGCCAGCCAACCTTAGCTTTGGGATTCTACCCAAGTGTAATGACTGCAGCAGTGTAACACGATGAACATAGTACAGTTTTGTACCTACCATAAATGTAGATGTTAGAGTGTTCACACTGATGCAGTCCAGGTTACCCTCCCTCCATTCCCTCTGAACTAGCTGGATTTATCTATACCTTTCTATCCTATACAACCTTTGTGGTGTATTTGCTTGTAACTGAAGGTATTGTTTTTTTTACTTCATATGTATATTTTTTATTAGCAATATGTATTGCCTACCTCCTTGGGGGCACCTGACATCTGGGGCAAGAAAAACTGAAGAAAATGGCGTCTGATGCATCTTATATACCCCTGGCGCACTGACGTCAGGGAAGAAGCGAAAGCAACCGACACCGGACCAAGACTTTGGAACTCTGACCGACTGCGGGACCGCCTGACGGCAGGATAACCCAAGTGTAATGACTGCAGCAGTGTGAACACTCGAACATCTACATTTATGGTAGGTACAAAACTGTACTTTGAGACCTGTTGTTGAACACAGGATAACCTTTGATTTGGTAACAGTTTGAAACTAGATAGGTATGCCTTAAAGAATTGTATGGGCAGCTGCTCATAGTTCTTAGAACAAAATAATTTTACTCCTTCAAGAAGGAAGGTTGGCCCCTTTGATTTACCTGAGTAATGGGAACTAAAAGTGAGCCCAAGTCGAGAAGGGACAGGTTAGTCATGCATCCACATTTTCTTGGGTGTCAGGCAAGTATAGACAAGTGTGTATTGGAATGAGAGAGGAGTTTGGACAAACAGATTACAAAAGAAAGATGGCAAGGGTTAATTTATATGCCTTGATAAGCGACTAGGTCCAGAAGGTTCAGACTATTTTGTGGAAGTGCTGAAGTATTTCTTCTAGGCTGTAAGGATGTTTCCTTCCATGTCACTTCGTTGGTGATGTAAGAAGGATAAGCTATAGGGATGGGATACATATATTTTGGGACTGAAATTCTTAATCGTTACAGAATTAAACTTCAGAATTTATATGATGGCATGTGGCCTCATTAATTTAGAATTTCTAAAATGGACTATTACGCAGAAAAGGGGGGCATAACTTTCCTAGGTAGATCAGAAACTGTATTGTTTAATCTTCGGATGTTAACAATGCTGAAGGCTGTAACTTGTAAATAAAGTAAACTGTTTCACCAACAAAAGATGATGTGGTTGAGATAATGCAGTAAATCCAAGATTTGGAACAATTGACAGTGCATCCTAAGGTTAAACAAAATGGATGACCTGGTCTTTGAGAATGAATAGTGAAGTTTCTACTTTATAGTTTGTGCACAAGGGTTGGGGTGGCAGTGTTCCAGTGATAGAACTTGTGGCATCCCCACACAACCATTTTGTAAGCTCTGTTCAGTAGCACCCAACATGGCAGCTTGGGCAGTAGACGCCTCCTCTATCAAAAAGGCACGTCTCTTCTTAAATGCAGTCTGTCTGACTCCCATACTTTCCAGTGTGATCCCAGAAGGTGAGAGAGGCTGATCCACACATACTATCAATAGTATGATTTTAGTATAGATCCATAGGTACATAGGTAAGTACAAGGCTAGCTGCCTTTGTGGGGCAATTTAAGCCTAGCCAATTTTCATTTCTGTGCTATCCCATTTGTTTATAGGTTGGCCTTACCCATCCCATCCCATGGTCTATAATTATATATTACCCCTAACCATAGATAATTTGAGGGGAGTCGTGCATGGGATAAAGCATTCACAAGCTGTGGACTAATAGGGGGCAGCCCTGGGGTAAATGTTTGTTTCCCATCCATAGATCTAAGTTGAAGTTGAATATGTATAGGGATTAACATTTTGTGTGGATGGTGAGTCTGTTCCATAGCTGCTGTAGGCTCTGCAAGATGCATATGTTTCTCCAAACCGTTCTGTTGATGTTGCAGAAGAGGTTTAGATCCATAAATCAAATATTTCTGATGCCATTTGATTTGGTGATGTGCAGTTAGTCCATCAGTAATGAGTCGGAGGATGCCTTTTATGCTAGACACAGGTTACCTCCTAGCAGTCTGTAGGATACTGAGTACAGTGACAGACCTTTGAGTCGGACCATGTAGGACATGTTGTTCAGGCTTTGTGTCCATTTAGTAAAGTATCTGTGTGGGCATTCTGGTTGTTGCATGTGTCTAAACAGATGTATACCAAAGGGAGCATTATATTTAATGACTGTTAGTAAATGTGGACAATGATCTCTCCAGATCTAGACACAATCCATTTTGTTTATAAACTCTACAATACAAAAGGACTTCTTACAACAATGAACACATGTTGGTCAAAACCTAGGTTTCTGTCCACATAAGTTCCCAAATCCCAAACAACTGGATCAACTCTTAGGGGCTTATTATCAATGTGGTAGTTCTGTGGGGTAGAAGACTTCCAAAAAGGATACAGTAATGCTTTTTTTTGACATTTAGCTTTAGTCTGTATTGAATCCCCCTCCTCATGGGGATTTCCATGGGGAAATATTTGCTTCCATTGCTAATGAACCATATGTCTAAGGACACAGGGAGCACTTTTACATCCCAACCTGGAAACATTATAGCTTACAGCTTGGGTGATCTAACCTTTTTGATTTCCAGACACCATTTCACAGAGGATGTGTAAAATACACTGCACTGATGTTCATCATACTCAAGTACTTAAGTGATATTACTACAGGACTGACACATGCTTCCATCAAAATACGCATTTGGGGCATTTCAGCCTGTCTGCCACTGGATCCACTTTTGGCACATCTCCTGCCTGTCTATTTCTAAAAGGAGTATTGCTCTTGACACCACCAAGAATAATTGCTTCTCCTTGGGGCATAAATTATGTTCTTGAAAAACTGACCCAGTTACCCTATGAATCTGCAGCTACATCTCCTATCCAGTACCCGATTTGGAAAACAGTCCTACTGGTAGCTGCCATCTCAGCTAGGAGAGTATCAAAAATTTCAGTCCCTGATCTGAAAAGAATCCTTCCTAGTGTTCCAGAAGAAAGAGTCAGCCTTGGAACAAATCCCTTCTTGGTGTTTAAAGTAGTAACAGAGTATCTGTCAAGCGATCCGCAAACAAACTGAGGAGAAAGAATATTGCATTTCTTGGATGTTCTCAGAACAACTGAGATTTATTTATTTATGTATTTTATATATCCTTTGTTGACCAGATTAGTCCCACTGGGCTAGAAGCTTTTTCAGGGGACACCTTGGGTGGTATTTATATTACTAGGGGAAATTTGGTCAGATTATTTGCACAAAGCCAAAAACAGCAGAAGTTCCAACCAATCATTTGTCTCTCTGTGCTCAAGATTCTTCGTGGAGTAAAGCTTGAAGAGTCTGTGAGAACTCATAATATTAGGGGCATAGTGACACCTGCAGCTCTGGCCTTCCTTATGGAGTCAGTACACAGTCTTTATGGGAAGCAAATACGTCATCTGTCCACAGAGCATTGTAAGCTGGACATTTTTACTATAGTAATTGCTTGGTTTGATAGAACCATCCTGCAGAGTATGTTGCAGTCCATACACTACGTTCTGACCACCTTCTTTGCATGATAGAGCTCTGGAAATCATCCCAGTAGTTGGGGCTGCTGTAACAGCGATGTAAGTGAAGAGTTTATATAGAGGGAGGAAGGGTGCTGTGGTCTGGACATATGGGCCACCTTCTGTTGACGGTACAGTAGTCAGGGCTTACTGCAGCAGTGATCTGCTTGAATATTTCCTGTTATGTATATTCGCCACAGTAGACAGGAAATCCTTGTACATGGCACACCTCATCACAAAAGGTTTCTCATCCAGGAAAAAAGCGGTCATTGTTCCCCAATACTCATCACTCATTAGACCCATTATAGAGTACAACGCCCCTTTTGGTATGTACCTCACAAGACATCTACAACAACTGGAAAGGCTGCAGAAGTACCTCACAAAGAGGACTACCGGCTTCAAATAGATGCCCTACACAGACTGTCTAAAAAAAACTCCAGTTTTATTCCGTTGCATATCGCCTACTCAGAGGCAATCTCTGCCTAACATACAAAGCTATGTCAACCCAGAACTGTTGGACATGCTGTACTTAAAGAAATCCCAATCCCTCCGAGCTACATGCTCTAAGGACCTAAGCCTTGTCACTACAATAAACAGAACATGCTGGAGGGATAGATTCCTGTCCTAGAGACTTCCCATACTCTGGAACAAACTACCTGTCTGTATCAAACAAAGCTCCTCATTAGCACTGTTCAAAAAAAATCTTGATGATGGATGGGAAATAGGAAATTCACCCCGGGGATCACTTCTGTGGCTCTGCTCGACAGGGGCACTGGAAAAAAAAAATCTTGGGTGGCGAAAGCCAGGGTACCGTTTTGGCTAGGCTTGTGTAGATCCTAGGGCCAGTAGCCTAGTACCTACCTATGAACCTAAGAACTTAAGTTTGAGTATGTTATTACTGCAGTACTGCTAACCACCTATCATGCTCTTTGTAAGTTTGAGTATGTTATTAATGCAGTACTGCTAACCACCTATCATGCTCTTTGTTACTATGGGACATCATGGGCTTGATGGACTTGAGCCTCCTCAGATCTGAATAAAATCTGGGAGCCCTGTTTGTTTTGTATACCCTTTCAGTATATTCTTTTTTTTCCCCAAGAACTTGCTACCTTTCATTGCTCATGGCTTTGCTCCATGGGCAAGAAAGCTGTAGTATGGTGCAAATTGACTTGAGTTTTATACTGAAAATGTCCTGATCTTCTAGAAGGATGAACATCCACCATGCCAGGAGGGAGGAATGGTGCTGTGGTCTGGACATGTGGGCCACCTTCTGCTGAAGGTGCAGTAGTCAGGGCTACTGCAGCAGTGACCTGCTTGAATATCTCCTGTTATGGTAGATTCTTACAGAACTGCATAACCTATAGAGGAATCTAGATGGCAGAACACAGACTTAAAGGGAAGTGATGTTGAGGTGACTGAAAGCCTGTGGTTTCAGTCTTTTTGGTGGGGACATCTCATCTTGGGTGTCTGACTGCAATAAATTGGGGGGGGGGGCTAGTGCTGATAGCCTAGTGCCAACCTATGATCCTATAAAAGATCTTTGGTACTGTTCTCTGTGGATGTGGTATGCATGGAGTTATTACTGATGCAGCTTTTTCTAAGATTCACTGCTAGAATCTTGTAAATGTCAGCACAGTTTTCAGAACTGATACTTTCTGTTCTGAAGTTGTTGAAGAAAACAGAAAGAAATATGCAATATCTTGTGGAAAGAAAAACACTTTAGAGTATTGGTAACCTCTCAGACAAGTATAGTTGCAACGTACTGGCAAATTCCTTTCCTTTTTCCTTAGTAATTTTATTTACATTAGTAGAAGAGCAGGATACTTTGTGAAAAGCTGTACTTTAATAACAAGAGCCCCATCAGATGCATTAGACAATTTAGTAATAGTTTCCACACCAACTGTTGCCCTTTTTTGTTCATTTATAATAATGGGTGGGGTGTTAAGGGCCTAACATCAGGAACAATTTTTAAACATTGCTCTTAAGTCTCTTAAAAACATTTTGTAAACAATAAGTATGAAGCTAATTCATGAGCTTATTGAACAGCTGTGAGGGACAGGGCAAAAATTACAGATGGTTTGGAGAATTGGGGGAACATAAGAGATATGGTAGAGAAAGACAGAAGCCTTCAACTTTAATATGAAATATTATGCACAGGTATGTGCAGAGAACAGAGAATGAAAGAGAGCGAACCTTCAGTCCTCAGTACACGAAGGTTATTCACTGTTCAGTTCATCATTTAATGATACTACCCCCATCCCTGTTGTGTCTGGACAGTCCAACAGGTAAACTATAGTAAATGGGATGCTGAGCCCCTTAGGATACCCCTGCACTGATTGCTCCGAGTCAAGAGCACCTCTTAACTTCTGTGCTTAACATTTCTGGACAAAGCCAGACATATTAAGGGGATGAAGGCTCAAATTTGGGGACAATTTTAAATATTACTCTTATTTACTTAAAAAGTTATTAGAACTGATGTTGGTAGCTGGAGATGATGGTCACCAACATTGTGAACTTGGTGAATAAATTGGAGACTTAAAAGCATCAGCCATTAGACATAAGAGTAGACATCTGAAATGGGGCTTCACTAGAAGTGACTGAAGGCAATTCACATGTTGTCTGTGGTTTACTGGTGGGTGAACTATGAAGCATATATCCCACTTTGTCATTAATATTAGAAGAACAGTGAAGGGTCTGAAGAAGTAACTGTAAGTAAGACTGCTACAATTTATGTCATTAGGTCTGTATTTAAATATTATGTTATATTTATTTTACATTTGTTTACTGGGATAGTCTGACTGGATACATGTCCATTTTCAGCAGAGGCCTGGAGAGAGATGCTCCACATAGACAAACATACATAGATTGCACAAGAAGTTAGAAAACAACTAGAATATATAAAAACAAAGTGGTTATTTATGTTATATACATTGGTTATGTAGTGTTCCGTAGTAGGGACTTCACAATTCTCTTGGACATACACAGTTGCAAGTTAGATTGGATACAGAGCTTGGTGGCGTAGTTACATGTTATGATATTTACTGATTATGCTATCAGTTTATAACTTAATCAGGGTTGGTACATGGGCATAGCCAGTTTACTTTGAGATGCTGTTGGAGGATTGTAGGGTTATATAGTTTGGCAACGAATTCCAGATTTTGCCAACAAAGTTGGCGAACAGGGATTCACCAGCTGAGTTATTAGCTTTGTGAGTTTGGACTAGTAATTTATCGGCTGAGCGTAGGGATCTCAGGTTGCTATATGGTTTAATAATATAAGTGAGGGGGTATCCTCAGTGTGGTACAGAACTTTGTGCGCTATTAAGAGTTGATTGAATTATATTAAGCTGGGCAGTTCTAGCCACTCTAGTTGTTTCAGATTCTGGCAGTGTTAGGTTCTATAGGTGGAGCCAGTGGCGAATCTGGCAATATGGTTGTAGCTATGGGATTTAGTTCAGTTTTGTTGAGGTTTGAGAGTACAGGCGAGGCATATAAAAGAGTAGAGAGTAGGTGTGATCAGACGATTTCAGTCCTAGCCAGTGGGATTAAAAGTATCTTGTTTCTATACAGTGATCCAAGCTTCCTATTGAGGGTCTGTATTGTTTTATTGACCTGTAGGTCAAATTTGAGATTGTCTATGATAACCCCTAGAAGTTTAGTGTGTTGATCTGGGGAGATAGTGGTGCCATTGTTAGATGTGACAGTGTGGCAGATCTAGTGGGGGTGAAGAGTAGAAGTTTAATTTTATTGGGGTTCAGTATAAGGCGTTGGTTGGCGAGCCAGTTCAGTTCTCAGTGGTGTACAATGTGTTTTGGGTTAAGATTTGCAATTTGGATGGGGTGGTGGCTGAGCAGATCAGAGTGGAATCATCTGCATATTGAATACAGGTAGCTTTAGGGATAGCAGTGTGAAGGTTGTTGATAAAAATAGAGAAGAGTAGCGGTCCAAGTATGGAGCCTTGAGGGACACCAACTGTGAGAGGTAGCTGGCTGGAGAGTTTGGCCTGCCATAGTACCGCCTGTTGTCTACCAGTCAGGTAGGACTGGAACCACTGGATAGCGTGCTTATTGAGGGAAATAGATTTTAGAGAAAGAATGAGAAGTTCATGGTTGACCATGTCAAATGCTTTTGATAGGTCAAGGAAGAGGCTGGAGGTTAGCCTGTTATCATTTCTGTTTTGGTTTATGGCATTAGTAAAGGAAAGGAGGGCTGAGGTGGTGCTGTGGTATGGCCTGAAACCATGCTGGGAGTTGGATAGTAAGTTATTCTGTGAAAGGTATTGCATTAGTTGCTTGTGTACACATTTATCCATTATTTTGGCTAGTGGGGAAAGAATGGCAATGGGTCTATAGTTGGATATGTCTGTAGAGCTGCCACCTTTATGGAGTGGGATGACGTGGGATATTTTCCAGAGGGAGGGGATAGCATTTTCGGCTAAGGTTCTGTTGATAAGGATAGATATGGGATATGCAATGGCATCTGCCGCTATTTGTAGGTACTCTGCAGGGAGGATGTCAGCAGCGAGGGTGGTAGGTTTTAGTTTTTTTAGAAGAGTTTTGGTAAAACTAGTGGATATTGGTTGGAAGCTAAATTCGGGGTGATTAGTGGTTAAATTAGACGTGTGGTCTAAGTTTGTGGAGGTTAGTTGATTTGCTAGGGATTGGATTGTTTCAGTGAAAAAAGTGTTATAAGCGTTAGCTGTGACCTCTGGGGAACTATGGGTAAGGTTAGCTGGGGTTGAGGTAGTAGAATGACCTGATTTAAGCCTGCCCGGAACTTTTGGGGGTTGTTTTGGTGTTTTTGTAGGAGATTGTGGTAGAAGCTTTTTTTATCCAGTAAAATTGTTTTTTTGTGTAATTCCTGAGTTGACGATATTATAGATGGTCGAATGGGGCTTTGGTTGTTCTCCAGCTGGCCCAGGCTCTGTTTCTAGTTTTGATTTTAGATTTGGTATCTTTTGTGAGCCATGGTGCTGTATTTGATCTAGATTTTATTGTACGTGTTGGAGCATGGGAATCAAAGATACTTAGGAATTTAGTGCTAAAGTGAGCTATAGCCTCTTCTAATGGTAGATTTTTTAATTTTGACCAGTCAACTGCTTGCATTCGCTTAGGAATTTTGCAGTGACAAGGTTTTTTCTGTTTCTAACCATTTTATATTTGGTCTGGTGAAGGTTTCCTACCTTATGTTTTATGATATAGGTTAGAAAATGGTCACTAAGGTCATCAGGGAGAGTGCCAGCTGTATACAGCTGGGGTTGGTTATTAACTAGGATCCAGTCTGGGATACTTTCCCTGTTGGTTGGTTTATTTATCCAGGTGGGAGAGGTTATGGGGTTGAGAGGGTGGCCTAATGGTTAAGGTGTTTGCCGTGCAAACACAAGGTGCAGGGTTTGAGTCTCACAGGGGATAATTGGGAAGGCTTAAAATGGCTCGCAAGGGCAGTCAGCATAGTACTAATCTATAATCTATGGTCTGTTTAAACCCAGATAAGTTTATAGGAGTGAGGGGGGTTTGGAGGAGCAGGGGTGCCAGTCGGTGTTGAAGTCCCCAAGAACTATGGTATAGGATAAACCAGTACAGGATATCCTCCAGGGTATTTATGTTGCTGCTTGGCGGAATGTATCCACAGACAATGTTTAAACATTTGTGCTGGTTAATCTGTAATTTGATTATGAGGAGATGTTCATCGTGATACACTACTGCAGTCATCACACTTGGGTTATCCTGCCGTCAGGCGGTCCCGCAGTCGGACAGAGTTCCAAAGTCTTGGTCCGGCGTCGGTTGCTGTCACTTCTTCCCTGACGTCAGTGCGCCAGGGGTATATAAGAGGCATCCAATGCCATTTTCTTCAGTCTTTCTTGCCGCGCGGTGCCCGAAGTAGAAGCAGTTCGCAAGTGCCGGTCGGCCGACTCCTGAGATTTTCAAATCGAATTTCAGACTGAAGCCTTCAATAAAGCTAAGTACCTCGTTGGGGAACCTTTTCTTGCCTCAATCCGATGTCAGAAAAAGTTAACAGTTGCATTTCTTGTGGGAAGCAAATACCTCATGAGGACTTTCATTGTTATTGTATTCCTTGCCTAGGCCCAGACCATGACGTCACAGGTTGTCGGTTTTGTGCTAGGTTTAACAAATGAACTATTAAACGTCAGTTTGATTTCGCCCGACATTATTTTGGTAGGAAATTTAATTATACCATGCCGTCGGAGCAACCGACAACCGGAATGCACAAAAAACGCAAAGATAAGGACAGGCAGCCAAAACCCAAACCAGACTCCGAGGCCTCTGCTAGGCCAGTCGCCGGTTCTCCGGTTTTCAGTGAGGTGCCTACGCAGCCCTGACGACTGCTGATTTAGAACCCCATGCGGCATCCGATTCCCAAGCGGAGATTGCTAGGCCTCCACAACCTTTACCTTTAGGCCCTTCCGACTCCATGGCTGAAGGAGATTGCATTCAGTTGCAGAACACTCACTATTAAATCAGACTCTGATGCTGAAACATTTCCACTGGGAAGGCCAGGATTACTCTGATTTATGATGTTTATTCAGAATCTAGCCTTAACCCAGATTCACTACCTCCTGCACCAGCCAAACCAGACAGATACTACAGAGTCCCTGACTCACACAAATTCATATATAAAAGCCCTGTTGCTGACCCAGAAACCATTTCCCAGGGTCCCAAAGGGGTTAAGGCCTCTATTGTTAAAAATCCTACCCCTCTGAAAGGGATTCTAGAGCACTAGACAGATGGGGAAAGAAAGTATATACCTCAGCTACTCTAGCTATGAGGGCCTTAAATTGCCAGTTTCACATGCTGAAATATCAACAATATTTGATGTATCAATTAAAACAAAAAATGATCACACATACAGAACAGCCTGATTACAAGGAAATGCAAGATTTGTTGCATGCAGCTGAACAAGTGGGAAAACATACTTTGCAATGTGGATTTGATTCATTGGAAGCTTCTTGTAGAGCAGCAGTGACAGGGTCTGTCATACACAGGCATGCTTGGTTAAAAGAACAAACTTTACCTGATCATGTTAAAGCAAAGTTATTGGATGCATCTTTACAACAGGATGTTTTATTTGGTGTTAAAGCAGAAGAGGTTTTAAAGAAAATGGAGGATAAGGCAAAAATCTATGCAGACGGTCAAGGATTTTTTACAAGTTCAACACCCTCGTTTCAGCAGAAATTGGCCAACCAAAAACTGGTCCTTTCCAGCTTCTGCCAGACCACAGAGGGGCAAATACAGACGCCCAAGGGGCAGAGGTCAGTCACAAGGCTCTTACCAGCCTCGACAATGGGGTGCCACAACCCAAAAAGGAGGAGAAGACAGATCTCCAACTATCAGAAGACAAACACAATGACTTACCCCTCAGACTACCAAGCAAATCCCTCTTGGTAGCTCCCTTGGGGGGAAAACTAGCACTTTTTGCAGACAACTGGCACATCATCACAAAAGACAAATGGGTCCTAAATATTGTATCTCAAGGATACAGATTCCACTTTCACACTTTACCAAGGATAAAAGAAATGCCAAACCTGCCACCAAATCAATGGGCAGAGGCTCAAAAGCAAATTTCAGCTCTCATGGACATGAGCCATTCAACAGGTTCCTACACAGGAGCAAGGACAAGGATTTTACTCAAGACTCTTTCTAGTTCCCCGAAAGGACAAAGCCTGAAGACTCATTCTGGACCTTTCCATTCTAAACACATATCTGGAAGTATCCAAATTCAAGATGCTAACACTACAGCAACTTCTCCCCATGCTGGGCAAGAAGGCTTGGCTAGTAACGTTGGACCTCAAGGAGGCATACCTGCATGTCCCTATCAGACAAAATTGCAGAAGATACCTCCGATTTATAGCAGGTTCAACCCCTTACCAATTCTCTGCACTGCCCTTTGGCTTATCTGCTGCGCCCAGGGTCTTCACAAAATGCCTGGCACCAGTAATTGCATACTGCAGACAAAGAGGAATTCAGATATATCCATACCTGGACGATTGCCTTATTCAAGCAGAAAGCAAGGACATTCTTTTAAAGCATCTGGCTTTTGTCAAAAACCTGTTAAGTTGCCTAGGGTACACAGTAAACGAAAATAAGTCAAAACTAGTGCCCTCACAAGACACAATATTCCTGGGTGCCAGCTTAAATACAATAGCCCAGATGGCTCATCTCACGCCAGACAAGCAAGGACAACTGACTCAATACTTCAAAATGATGGCAACAAAGACCCAACTCCCTGCAAGAAAAATTCTGCAGGCCTTGGGATTCATGGCATCTTGCATACTACTAACACCATTTGCAAAACTGCATATGAGGAAATTACAATGGTATCTGAAAAGTGTATGGACTCAACACAGCCACAGCTTGGAAACAATAATTTCACTCATTCCCTGCCTTCAACAGGAGTTTCTATGGTGAGCTCAGGCATGTAACCTCAACAAGGGTCAGCCTTTTACCTTACCCACAGCCAGGCAAACTATAACAACAGATGCATTGGATTATGCCTGGGGAGCGCACATGGCAGGACAGTGTATTCAGGGCAAATGGTCTGCAGATCAAAGGCATCTACATATCAATCAAAAAGAGATGCTAGCTGTACAAAATGCCCTAACAGCTTTCAAGGACCTCCTACATCCAGGACAACTCCTAATAAAGACGGACAACACCACAGTGATGTGGTACATAAGCAAGGGGGCACACATTCCTACCCCCTATGCAGACAAGCAATGACCTTGTGGAACACAGCACTGACCTACCAAGTCAACTACAAGCACAATTCCTGCCAGGAAAGAAAAACACATTGGCAGACGATCTAAGCAGAAACATCATAGATCCTCACGAGTGGAAACTAGATCCACAAGTATTCGCAATGATAACTCAAAAATGGGGGAGCCCAGACATAGATCTGTTTGCTTCCCCCCAAAACTACCAACTACGGAAATTCTGCACAAGGACATACCACACACTAGCTTGGAAAGTGGACGCCCTCTCATTCAGTTGGAAAACATTGACACAGTGTATGCCTTTCCTCCACTGCCTCTTCTGGCAAAGGTGCTGCTGAAAGCCAGATTAGAGAGGCCACAAATGATACTCATTGCTCCAGACTGGACATGCCAACACTGGTATCCAGTACTAAGGAACATGGCTCAAGGCCCACCATGGATTTTACCTCCAATTCCTCACCTGCTTACTCAGCAAAACAATCAGATTCTACACAGCCAGCTCAAGACTTTAAATCTGGCTGTATGGCAAATTACCTAAACAACCAGTCAGCACTTCTCTCTAAAGCTGTGATGGATGTCATTCTGGAGGCCAGGAGACCCAGCACCAGGAAAGCCTATTCAGACAAATGGAAAAGATTCTGCGCCTGGAACCAGGCTAAAGGCCAAAATCCCCGTGTCCCAAATATTCCTCAGATTCTTCAATATTTAACACAGATGTTGCACAAAGGACTTTCCTTTTCATCTGTTAAGATCCACGCCTCAGCTATTTCAGCTCAATACAACACGGATCCTCCTATATTTTCACATCCTTTACTAAGACAGTTCCTCAGAGGGGCTAAGAACATAAGACCGCCCCGGAGAGCACCAACACCAACTTGGGATCTCAACTTTGTTATGGAAAAACTTACACTACCACCCTTTGAACCAGCTTTTACAGCTGATCTACAGTTTCTATCATGGAAAACTGCCCTGCTGCTAGCAATAACTTCAGCACGAAAAGTCTCAGAGCTACAGGCCCTAATGGCAGTGGAGCCTTTCATAATTTTTCATCAAGACAGAGTCTCTTTACGAACTAACCCTTCCTTTATGCCAAAGGTGGTATCCAGTGTGGCCCTAAACCAAACCATTCATTTGCCCACCTTTTATCCAAACCCCCAGAACAAATGGGAAAGGCTCCTACGCTCTTTGGACATTCACAGGCAATTACGTTACTACTTGGATAAAACTAAGGCTTTCAGAAAATCTGACCAGCTCTTTGTATCCTATGCTGCAGGATCACAAGGAAAGACTATCTCAAAACAGACCATTTCAAATTGGATAGGACATTGTATATGTTTCTGCTACACACACCATGGGAAACTTGTACCTGGTAACATCAGGCCCCATTCCACCAGGGCTCCAGCAACATCAACAGCCTTCCTCAGAGGGGTACCAACCAAGGATATTTTGGTGGCTGCAACTTGGAGTTCAGTGCACACCTTCACCAAGCACCATCACTTACCTCTATACTCTAAAACCAGAGCTGGCTTTGCCACTGTAGTTCTGCAGGGCCTACTAGCCTCTCCAAACCCTGTTTAGTTCCACCACCCATCCTTAGCTTTGGGATTCAACCCAAGTGTGATGACTGCAGCAGTGTAACACGATGAACATAGTACAAGTTTTGTACCTACCATAAATGTAGATGTTCGAGTGTTCACACTGCTACAGTCCAGGTTACCCTCCCTCCATCCCCTCTGACCTAGCTGAACTTTTCTATTCCTTTTCTATCCTGTACAACCTTTGTGGTGTATTTGCTTGTAACTGAAGGTATTCCTTTTATTCCTTTTACATGTTTTATTAGCAATATGTACTGCCTACCTACTTGGGGGCCCCTGACATGTTGGGCAAGAAAAACTGAAGAAAATGGCGTTGGATGCCTCTTATATACCACTGGCGCACTGACGTCAGGGAAGAAGCGACAGCAACCGACGCCGGACCAAGACTTTGGAACTCTGGCCGACTGCGGGACCGCCTGACGGCAGGATAACCCAAGTGTGATGACTGCAGCAGTGTGAACACTCGAACATCTACATTTATGGTAGGTACAAAACTGTGCTTTCTGCATTATTGAATTGGGGTGGTCGAATGGTGTGTCTATTAACAGTTAAGAGTATTTTTGTAAAGGACTACTGTCCCACCTCCTTTCCTTGTAGCATGGTGTAACCGGTGAATATTATATGTTGGGGGTAGTATCTCATTGTCGGTAGTACTGGGTTTTAGCCAGGTTTCCGTAATACACATTGTCTGGGGAGTGGGTTGCTAGGAGGGCGTGTAGGTTTGGAATCTTATTGTTAATGCTTCTAATATTTAGGTGAAATGTTAGGATGGAACTAGTGGGAGTGAAAAGGTGTAATTTGACTGTGGGGGTTGTGGTGGGGGAGTTGAGGTTATTGGGTGTGGGTGGGCCAGGTTTGGGATGGATGTCCCTGTGTGTTGTAAGGTTATAGTGACGGGATATTCTAAGCTTTACAAGTTTGTTGATGAGTTTTATATCGTCTTTGTCTTTAGTATTGTGTTAAGGGGTGATATTTTATTGAGGGTGATATGTTTGGTCTGCTGGGGATGGGCAAAGTGTTTGGTGTTATGTGTGAAGTTGTGGGTGTCTGACCATTTGGGTAGTGAATACCATGGTCAAGTGTTTGTTCGTAGGCAGTAAGATGGTAAAGTAGAAACAGTAAAGGCATTAGGGTAATTAGTAATTTTTTTACTTGTTTGCATGTTGTTTGAGGGGCAGGCCAATTTTGATGGATGACTGCTAACAGGATGTGGAATAATGGAAGAGAAGGAAATGGGTACTGTGGAGGGCTGTTCAATTATTGATGCTTAGCATGAGGGGAGTGGCTGAGTTTAGTTTAAATGTAGTACTAGTGGGGGTGGGTGGGAATTGGGGCAGGGAGGCTATCGGAACAAGGCTAACACTAACTCCAAGTATTTCCCTGGGCTTAAGCTAACTTTTTGGCTGTATTTTAATTTGTTTCTTTTTACACCAAATTTATGGGCTATTTTTAAGCTCTAGATTATACACTTGCAGGATTAATTAATAGCTGCAGGGTATAATTTCTGGGCTATGTGAGGGAGAGCATGGTGTAATTACTGTGTTCAGGTATAATTGTAGGTATATGAAATAAGATACTAGGGGTAAACTAGCTAAGTTACACAATATGGAGGGAACCAAATTACAGTGGGGGCAGCCTAAAGATGCCTTTAGACTCAGGTCAGCATTAAACAGTACATAGGTTTAGTAATTTAGTACTAGTACATTATAAGGTATTAACCTTATCCAAATTGCAGGTTGGAGTTCAGAGTCTTGTATCAGGGTATAGTTTCCTCAGAGAGGAGTCCTTTCAGGCAGGAGATACTTTTACTGGGGTAGTTTGAGGGGGAATGCCTTATCCATATTGCAGGTCAGAAACTTGTTTCAAGGTATAGTTTCTCAGGGAGGTGTCCTTTCAGGCAGGAGATCCTTTTACTGGGGTAGTTTGGGGGGACTGCCAAGTTGTAATAGTAACAGTTTTGTATAGGGTGCAGTTAGGGCTATTTTAAATATGAGGTGGGGGAATCCTGCAACTGCTCATACCTCTCAACTTAGAGCAAGAAATCTGGACAAAGCCATAAATAATGATGGCAAAAATAGGAACACTTTTTAAATATTGCTCTTACAAACTTAGAATAATAGCATTCATTTTCTGAAGGGTATGAAGTCTGAAACTCAAATGTCTGTCATTATGTTTCTGACATCAACCCTCAATGTTTTGCTAATGATTTGCCAGAAAACCACATTTTGTGAGAAATCAAAAATATGAGGCAAAAATCTGGACATTGTGCAAAAATCTGTACAGTTCAGATGTATGACACTAATTACTGTTTTTGTTAAAGTTTTAAAGAAAAAATGTATTTTTTCCTGGTTGTAATATATTCAGGCTTTACCCTGCAACAAGTTAAGAAAGGCTAGAAAGAAGCAAGTTAAAGTTAACAGAATGCTCTAATCTTTGATTGTTGGGGTGAGAGGTGTAAAATTGTTGATCACATTATATGTATAATAAAGATAATCTCACGTTTTTATGGAAGAAGATGTGTAGATTGTTAGTTTTGACATAAAAGGCTAAAATGGTGAAAAGCATGGAAATTGAAGCTTTCCTGTATTGGAAAGTCATTAGCTATTTCTTTCCATACGTCAGTGCCCTGTGTGAGACGAGAAGAGACGAGAAGGCTTTAGGTGCAAGTAATTAACAGTAAGAAATCAAGAAGTCTAAACAGTGTATCCTGAATAAAATTTAGAAAGATTCTTTCATGCATCTTCCAAGTTGCTAGCTATTTTTTCTCGTTGCCAACTGCTTTTACTCAGAGACAACCTGTCTGCAGGTGGAAGTAATTAATCATAAGACATTTGAACACTGTGCTGAGAGAAATGTTTGTGGTACAGTGCAATTAACATTTCAAGGTACATTGGCAAATGGTTTGATGAAACGTAGTTTAAAACTATGGGATTTTAATAAGATATGCAAGAAGTTGCCTCGCCAGTATCCTTAATACTTTAATGCATTTAATATAACAGTGCATTTTTTGCCTATTTAAAGGTAGGCAGTGTGCTGTGTCTTAGAGCTAAACATTCATGTTTACTGAAAGCATGCAGGCTGTTTTTCATATCTGAGAGGGGAACAAAGATTAGAAAAGAGCAGGCAGTAATCAGCGTAAGTGGGAACATGGGCTATAGCATGCACTTTAGCATGGGTAAACTTAATTTGTGAATAGGTAATACTGTGGATGCAGTCATCGGTTTGGAATAACTTCTCCAAATAGGAGGAATAAACTTTATTTGTGTTATTTTTTTTTTGAAATGCACATAGTTGTGTGCATTTGTTGAAAGTTAAAAGGGGACGGTAATTCTCCAGATTAGCAAAAAGTCTTGAAAATGTGACATAGGTTCAGATGGAGATGAGAAGAAGCAATTTCATAAGCGATGAGCCTGACAAACATTAGAAAGTGCATGTAAGCTAAAAATTGTAAGAACCTGTTCAAACGAGCTGTGACATATAATTAGTGGGTGAAATAGCTTTCTGTCATAAGGCTTCTCTGTCCATATTATCATCGAATGTAAATAGACTTACAGCTATAGAGAAATATAGTGATGAATTATATTAAGATAGAGTGCAGATAGCAATGTTGAAGGAGTCATACTTGGATAAAAATGAGCTTGTGAATTTGATAAAGGATTTCAGGGTAGAGATTCAGCTGAATATGAGGGCAAAGGAAAAGGGGGCTAATAATACTGATTGCTACAGAAAGGGGGCTAATAATACTGATTGCTACAGGAGCTCCACTAATGATAGAAGAGAGGAAATTACACTAATACTAGACGATAGTAAAAGGCTATTGGCAGGGGAAGCATATATATTAATATTTCACCTAAAACTGTTATTGTTGTGGTTGACAATTTTGGGGGAAATCAGCTTTCAGCAGGGAATATTACATATAGAAAGGACCTGGGACCTGGTTTGCAAAGATGTATAAGGGAACAAGAGGGGAAAATCTAACAAAAGAGAGTGAATTTTTGAAGAAATGTAAGAATATTTGGAAGGATGTGAATTCATTAGTAAGAACTTGGACAGAATTTACATATTCCACAAGGTACAATAACTAGTGTAGACTGGATAGAATTTATATTTCACAGGAGCATGTGTATTTAATTGAAAGCTTTTGCAAACATCCAGTAACTATTTCCGATCATGCACTAATAAAGACTGAGATGAAGATACAGGGTAATGAAGTAAATCGTGCTTTTAAGGAATAGATAGTGGGAACTGAGTGTTTAGAGAAGATAGACATTTCTTCAGAAGGGATAGCTACCAAGTGGAATAAAATGTAAACAGAGTTTAAAAATAGGGTAGGAATTGAAAGAGATATGGGAAATATGTAATAAGAATTATTTAGAGCGTGACAAAGGTTAAAGCATTGAGCAATAAGGGGAATCTCACCGAACAAAGAGAAGCTACAACTGCTAAAGGGGAAGTGGGGGAGGAGTTGGATAATATGCATGAGTTTAGAAATGTTGCTTTTAAACATTTTTGATAACTCCACAGCACAAAACCTTTTTAGCACAGCAACTTAGACAGGAAGTAGAAGGGGTTGTCGCCAAACTTAATAAGCCTGTGACAAGAAAAATAACTAGAGATCCTGTAGATGTATTAGAGGTATTTTGGCAATGTTATGAAAATTTGTATAAAAGACGAGTGTGGAAAGTAAGAAAAGGCACAAGTAAATATTTATGAAAAATTGAATTATGGCAAAGTTAGAGGCAGATAAGGGTGAACAGTCGAGGTAAAAACAGTGATGTATGATCAGTCAGCAGGGAAGTCTTCAGGAACAGATGGTATTCTTAAGTTTGGGAGCTTGGAAGGAGGAAAGAAACACAGATCTGGAAGGTTTTGTTTAATGGTATTTTACAGGGGGGGGGGTACCAACATCTTGTAAGAAATGCATAGGCACAGAGAAGAAGAGTGAGTGAGCAAGCAAGGCCAGAGATCGTAAAGATCCTTCATACCCAGCTTCATAGAGACCATTTCATTTTTAAACAGTTATATTAAAGTGTTTCTATAGTAGCTCAGACAATAGCAAAGGTATTGCCAAAATTAATATGGATCAGTGTGTTTTTTGTGGGGGGTGGCAAACATTTGACAACATTAATAGAATGATGATGATCCAGGGGAAAGCTGAATTAAAAACATACCACTATTAGTTAGTGGGTCTTGGTACAGAGAAAATGTTCAGTAGAGTAAGCCGGGATTTTGAGTAGGGGATATATGAAAGCTTGGAAGCAAGAATTAAGGTGAGAAGGTTCCTTGCTGACAAGCTGTTTGAACAGGGCAGGGGTGTCATTAATTGTATTTATTTATTTCTGTACCAGGGTAGAGCACTGATCTGCATGGAAGTTTTTCAGATTTAGCCTAGGAGCTCTGGCTGGTTAAGTGAGCCGCTCAGAGTTGCATAGTCAGGCAGTGAAGCCTGACTGGTTCAAATCTGGAGTAGTGGATGACAATAAACAGCTTGTTAAAACCTCCTTAATCCAGTGCACCAGTTGTCCTTTCCCTTTCCTTATTTGTTTATTTAGGTATATAGGGTAAATCTGGAGTACAGGATGACAATACACAGTTCATTAAAACCTCCTTAATCCAGTGCACCAATTGTCCTTTCCCTTTCCTCATTTGTTTATTTAGGTATATGGGTTAAATCTGGAGTAGTGGATGACAGTAAACAGCTTGTTAAAACCTCCTTAATCCAGTGCATCAGTTGTCCTTTCCCTTTCCTCATTTGTTTATTTAGGTATACGGGTTAAAAAAAGATTCTGTTATGGTACCTAAAGATACATGGGAAAAGACTAAACAAAAGTGGAAAATCTGGAAACCGTTATCGATATGAATAGTAAGATACAAGCAGTAAAAATGTTTAGTCCCTCCAGTTTTTTGTACAGGTCAGACATATTTATATCAACCAGAAGAGAAGTTGAGAATGATAGCTAATAAAGAACTGAAGGAATTTATTTGAGAGCGGAAGAGTGCAAATGTTAACATGCGATAAGATGACTCTCCCACTAGAACAAGGTGGTTTAGGATTACTTGATTTGAAGGGATACTTAAAAGCTAAACAGTTAAAGCTGATACACCTAACAAAAGCAGAAGGTTACAAGTCAAAGCAGAAAGGAATGATGATGAAATAAGGGAAATTCAAAATGTAAAAAGAAAGGGTTTAGGCTGCAGGTCTTGGAAGGAGAATAACCATCCAGAGTATTGGATTATGTGCTTTTTGAGTTGCATTCTGAATTTGGTGTAAGTGTTGATTTCCTTTAGGTCGATGGGGAGAGCTTGTCAAAGAGCATGTGCCTTGGAGGAGAAAGCACCTGCAGTGCTGTGAAGTTTGGTTCCATGGGTAATGAGAGTTGGTGTGACAGAGCATGTGCAGTGCTGTGGAGTTTGGTTCTATGGGTCATGAGAGTTGGTGTGACACAGCATGGGCAGTGCTGTGGGGTTTGGTTCTAGGGGTAATGAGAGTTGGTGTGACAGAGCACCTGCAGTGCTGTGGGGTTTGGTTTTCGGAGTAATGAGAGTTGGTGTGGCACAGCATGTGCAGTGCTGTGAAGTTTGGTTTGAGGGATGATGAGAGTTGGGTTGACAAAACATCTGCAGTGCTGTGGGGTTTGCTTTTGGGGTAGTGAGAGTTGGTGTGACAAAGCACCTGCAGTGCTGCGGGGTTTGGTTCTATGGGTAATGAGAGTTGGTGTGACAGAGCATGTGCAATGCTGTGGGGTTTGGTTCTAGGGGTAATGAGAGTTGATGTGACAGAGCATGTGCAGTGCTGTGGGATTTGGTTCTAGGGGTAATGAGAGTTGGTTTGATAGAGCATGTGCAGTTCTGTGGGGTTTAGTTCTAGGGGTAATGAGAGTTGGTGTGGCACAGCATGTGCAGTGCTGTGAAGTTTGGTTCGAGGGATGATGAGAGTTGGGTTGACAAAACATCTGCAGTGCTGTGGGGTTTGCTTTTGGGGTAGTGAGAGTTGGTGTGACAAAGCACCTGCAGTGCTGTGGGGTTTGGTTCTATGGGTAATGAGAGTTGGTGTGATAGAGCATGTGCAGTGCTGTGGGGTTTGCTTTTGGGGTAGTGAGAGTTGGTGTGACAAAGCACCCGCAGTGCTATGGGTTTGGTTCTATGGGTAATGAGAGTTGGTGTGACAGAGCATGTGCAGTGCTGTGGGGTTTGGTTCTATGGGTAATGAGAGTTGGCGTGACAGAGCATGTGCAGTGCTGTGGGGTTTGGTTCTAGGGGTAATGAGAATTGGTGTGACAGAGCATGTGCAGTGCTGTGGGGTTTGGTTCTATGGATAATGAGAGTTGGTGTGACAGAGCATGTGCAGTGCTGTAGGGTTTGGTTCTATGGGTAATGAGAGTTGGTGTGACAAAGCACCTGCAGTGCTGTGGGGTTTGGTTCTAGGGGTAATGAGAATTGGTGTGACAGAGCATGTGCAGTGCTGTGGGGTTTGGTTCTATGGATAATGAGAGTTGGTGTGACAGAGCATGTGCAGTGCTGTAGGGTTTGGTTCTATGGGTAATGAGAGTTGGTGTGACAGAGCATGTGCAGTGCTGTGGGGTTTGGTTCTATGGGTAATGAGAGTTGGCGTGACAGAGCATGTGCAGTGCTGTGGGGTTTGGTTCTATGGGTAATGAGAGTTGGTGTGATAGAGCATGTGCAGTGCTGTGGGGTTTGGCTGTATGGGTAATGAGAGTTGGTGTGACTGAGCATGTGCAGTGCTGTGGGGTTTGGTTCTATGGGTAATGAGAGTTGGTGTGACAGAGCATGTGCAGTGCTGTGGGGTTTGGTTCTATGGGTAAGGAGAGTTGGTGTGACAGAGCATGTGCAGTGCAGTGGGGTTTGGTTCTATGGGTAATGAGAGTTCATGTGATAGAGCATGTGCAGTGCTTTGGAGTTTGGCTCTATGGGTAATGAGAGTTGGTGTGACTGAGCATGTGCAGTGCTGTGGGGTTTGGTTCTAGGGATAATGAGAGTTTGGTTGGCAAAACATCTGCAGTGCTGTGGGGTTTGCTTTTGGGGTAGTGACAGTTGGTGTGACAAAGCACCTGCAGTGCTGTGGGGTTTGGTTCTAGGGGTAATGAGAATTGGTGTGACAGAGCATGTGCAGTGCTGTGGGGTTTGGTTCTATGGATAATGAGAGTTGGCGTGACAGAGCATGTGCAGTGCTGTGGGGTTTGGTTCTATGGGTAATGAGAGTTGGTGTGATAGAGCATGTGCAGTGCTGTGGGGTTTGGCTGTATGGGTAATGAGAGTTGGTGTGACTGAGCATGTGCAGTGCTGTGGGGTTTGGTTCTGTGGGTAATGAGAGTTCGTGTGACTGAGCATGTGCAGTACTGTGGAGTTTGGTTCTACGGATAATGAGAGTTAGTGTGACAAAGCACCTGCAGTGCTGTGGGGTTTGATTCTAGGGGTAATGAGAATTGGTGTGACAGAGCATGTGCAGTGCTGTGGGGTTTGGTTCTAGGGGTAATGAGAGTTCATGTCACACAGCATGTGCAGTGCTGTGAAGTTTGGTTCTATGGGTAATGAGAGTTGGTGTGACAGAGCACCTGCAGTGCTGTGGGGTTTGGTTCTAGGGGTAATGAGAGTTGGTGTGATAGAGCATGTGCAGTGCTGTGGGATTTGCTTTTGGGTTAGTGAGAGTTGGTGTGACTGAGCATGTGCAGTGCTGTGGAGTTTGGTTCTAGGGGTAATGAAAGTTGGTGTGGCAGAGCACCTGCAGTGCTGAGGGGTTTGGTTCTAGGGGTAATGAGAGTTGGTGTGACAGAGAATGTGCAATGCTGTGGGGTTTTGTTCTAGGGGTAACGAGAGTTGGTGTGGCAGAGCATGTGCAGTGCTGTGGGGTTTGGTTCTATGGGTAATGATAGTTGGTGTGACAGAGCACCTGCAGTGCTGTGGGGTTTGGTTCTAGGGGTAATGAGAATTGGTGTGACAGTGCATGTGCAGTACTGTGAAGTTTGGTTCTAGTGGTAATGACAGTTGGTGTGACAGAGTGTGCAATGCTGTGGGGTTTGGTTCTGGGGTAATGAGAGTTGGTGTGACACAGCATGTGCAGTACTGTGGAGTTTGGTTCTAGGGGTAAAGAGATTTGTTGTGGCTTGTTAGTGGTGTCTCACATTGCATTAGTACTTTGGCAAAAATGTTAGGGAAGCAAATGGTTGTAACTAAAAAATATTCTTTTGTGCTGGGACACAGGATCTGAATTGCCTAGACACAGTAAGGCCTTGCTAGGTTTAATGCAACTGGCTGCAAAAACAAAATGCTAGAAAATGGAAATCAAAATATAAATTAGTTGTAACTGAAGCAATGAATATTGTAGAGGGAAAATAACTGAAGGTGTAGGATCTTTAGAAAAGGGAAGGAGCAAATTGCATAGAAATAAAAGGAGTATGTGGGAATGATACATCAGAACAGTGTTCAGGAGGAGGAGTAACATTTTATGGGAAAGCAGGAAATGAGCAGTTTTATGTTATGTTGAAGTTGGTTATAATTGTTGAACAGAAAACATATTTATACTACATGAAAGTAATGGAGATTGCAGTGCGGTTTGTTTAGGTTTCTATTATTGTATGTGTACCTATGCTTTTGTGTAAGTTGTTTTTTAATAAAAATATTTAAAAAAAGCAAACAGATTGGCTGGAGTGTTATCCAAGTCTTTTGCAGAGCTAATCAGTAGCTCTTTGGTCAGCAAGAAAAATCCATAGAGGTTGCAGGTGTACAGCTGTAGTATTTGCACATGACACGTACCATAGGTAGCTCAGGGAACTGTTGACTGGTGTGTGTCTGACTCGGAAGGAAAATCTAGTACCTTCATTTCTTGACTAGGGTGACAGCCTACAACCGTTTTGTTTACCTCAGATGAATCAGGAGTGAATAATTGTACAGGTGAGACAGCCAAATTCCGAAGTGGCTTAACCATACCCCATTCTCACTTACAGTCCCCATGGCTGTCATGCAGTGTGTTGTCACCCTAACTCACAGTGCTGTAAACAGGGCTCACACTCCCCCAGGTGTCAGCATTATGGTGCATTGTAATCAGCTGCTTACTTTAACCCTCCCTGCTTGCCTCTTCCAGCTATTTGTAGCACTAATTGGACAAGGTCATTTGGGGCTTAGCCAAGGCTTTATCCCTGTACGCTGCACAGCCAAAGTTAAATACTTGTCTGAGTTTGAGTCAACAGCTTCTAGATATCAAACGTGGGTCACAGACAGAAAGAAGCTCCTGTTAGATGAACCTAAATAGGTCACAGCAGAAGTAGATACTGGACAGCCAGTTGGTGTCAGATTCTGACTCTTCAGTAAGACCTTTGATTTTGTTACCAGGTAGAGGTATGGAAAGCAAGCTGAAGGGACAGAGGGGGATGTAAAATGGTCATGTGGGTGGAAAGCCGGCTAGATGAAGAATATAAGAGGGGAGTAGTAGGGGAATACCATCACCAGAAAGTAAATTAAGTAGGTTGTTACCCTGGAACTTGTGCTGTTCATATGTGTTTGTCAGCAGCACCATAGAAAGCATAGAAATGAGATCAGCTTCTTTACAGCTGACAGGACAGGCTTAGGGAATGGAGAGAGGACAATCTTAACAGGCACTCAAAGCTGTGAGCATGGGCTGACAGATGACAGCTGAGGTTCTGTCCTGGGACATGCAAGGTACTGCATCTTCAAAAGTAACCCTGGGATGGATGGGCACAGAACAGGAAGTAGGCTACATGTAGTTGTAATAGTTACAGGGAACTGTAGGAACAAGGAGCACCCAAGTTCGACAGGATGTTGGACTTCATTTCAGGGGCATAGATCCCCAAGGACAATGAAGAGATTAATTATTTTGTACTATAGGTCACTTATGAAACCTAAGCAGGAGTACTACAGCTAAGTTTTGGACATCACAATAAAAAACAGGAACCAGGCTCGAATACGATCCACAAGAAAAACAAAACCAGAGGCGACTTCCACAAACTCGACCAAAAAGTTTATTAAACGCTTTCAGCAGCATAAATCAGCTGACGTCTTCAGAGTAGTTAAAAAAATTTCTAATGAGCCACATATAAATATCATTCAAAGAACATCACATGACACTATCAGCTGGTAAAACACATCTTAAAAAATCCAATCAATTAAAGTTATATTTACAAAAAAACTTGTACTGTCTAAAAATAAATCACCAAACAAACAACCATTACAGGTATCAAAAACCCACACAGTAAATGTTTTTTAAGTGTTTATAAGAATTTGTAAGTGAATATGTTTGCCTTAAAAAAGTGCCTGTGTTAATAGTAAAGTTAAACTATGTAAGAACGCAGCTTCAATATGCTGCTCAAGCTAAGACCATCATTGAGACGCGGAAATGTAAGGGCATCTAGTCTCACTTGCCAACATAACTCTTTAAATTCAAGGTAATCTTCCCATGGACCACCCCGAGGGTCGTGGGGAACCTTTTCAACCAGCAAAAACCTAAGCTCATGGTTAGGGTATCTTTCTACATGCTTGAATAAAGTGCTGTTAGAATTGTGGTTTTTTTTGAGGTCCCTTACATGTTCGTAAATTCTCTCTTTTAGTCTCTTCTTGGTTTTCCCAGTATAGAAACCTTTGCACTTTGTACATAGGGCAGCGTAAACAACCCCTTGTGTATTACAAGAGAATCTCCCTTGGGTTTAATAGCAGTGTGGTTGATTTTGATTTGATCTGCGCTGAAAATGCAATTACATTGAGCACAAAACCCACATTTTTTGGTCCCTAAAACACCATGTTGGGGTACATTTTGGGCCTCCCTTTCCAACAAATTTTTAATGGTCATCTTTCTCCTAAAAATCGGTTTGGGTTCTACCCCCACCTTCTCCAACAGTCCTTGACCATAAAAAATCCGCCAGTTCTTTAAGATTTTATAAATACCTTGATGGTCTACTGAAAATCTAGTGATGAAAGAACAAGTATAATCTTTAACATTAGTGGCATGTGGAATGAGATCTGTATCTGTATAATGGTTCAGATCATCATTTCTCTTACTAAGTAGGGGCTTTAAACCACCACCTTCTCTCTTCCAGACTTCATTATATAAGTTATCAACCAACTCTGTGGTGTACCCCCTTGAGATGAACACGTCTTTCATTAGATTACATTGTAAATGGAATTCTTCGTCTCTACTAACCATCTTTGAAATTCTCACGTATTGGCCTTTAACTAGGCCCTTTTTAACATGTCCTGGATGGTTACTTTGGTAGTGTAGGAGACTTTTGCAATAAGTGGGGTTTCTGTAAAGGTCACTTACTAATTGTGAATTCACTGAGTCCTTTCTAAGCTGTACATCTATGTAACTAATGTCGTGCCGCTTGTGTACGTAGATAAACTTCAGAAACTCAGTAGTACCAATTATATATGTTAACAAATCAAGTACATCGCTGCTGTCCACATTCCATACGAAAAACAAATCATCTATATATCGTAAGTACAGATTCCAATTACTACTGTAGGGGTACATAAAAAGGAACTTTCTTTCCCACATAAGCATGATGATGTTTGCGAAAATGGGGGCACAAGAGGCCCCCATAGCGACCCCTGTTTTCTGAACAAAAATTGTCCTTCAAAAAAAAAAGTTATATTTTAGGACAATATCCATAAGGGTCACCAATACTGTCACTTAGTCATTACTAAAAAGGTGGCTATTGTAAAGAAATCCCTCAGACCGTTCGATTCCCACAGAGTGGGGAATGATGTTAAAAAGGTTGGTTACGTCTATAGTGAGAAAGGATATTCCCTCGTAGTAAGGTAGATTTTTAAGTTTACTCAAAAAGTGCCAAGAATCAGTACAAATGTGTTCCTCACCCTTCAGAAGATCCTTAAGCATAAAGTCAATGTATTTTCCCAAAGAGTGGGTCTTAGACCCAACTGCACTCACTATTGGTCTCTATGCTTATGTATCTTTGGGATGCCGAAAATAATCGGCAGAAGAATAGAAAGAAAAATAGAAGAAAATACTCTGCATAGAATTTTTAACTATCCTGAAGAAGTCAGCTGATTTATGCCAATGAAAGAGCTTAATAAACCTTTTGGTCGAGTTTGTGGAAGTCGCCTCTGGTTTTGTTTTTTGTGTAAGTTTTGGACTTCTTTTTAAGGAAGAAATAAGTAAATGTTGACAAGGTTACAGAGAAAGGCCATTGAGTTAGTGAAAGAGGTGGGAAATGAAACCATATGAGGAGAAGTCACAGACTGGGAGAAGTTAGAGGTAGAAAAGTAAGATAATGATGTAATTTGGGTCCACAAATCATTAAGAGGAATTGTAAAGAAGGAAGATGGGATAGAAAAGGTCATGCATTTCAAATCAAAGGATCAGGCCTCAACTAGGACATGAGAAAGTTCTCCCTTACTGTGAGGGAGGCATACAAATGGACTGGGCATGTGTTGTCTTTCAAGTTGAAAGTAAAAACTGTTTTGCTTTTTTTTTTTTTTTTTTTTTTTTCTTTAAGTGCAAGATAGCTGAAAAAATGATGGGAACATAAGCCTGGCAGCACTGTGCTACTGGGGCAGACAAGGTTAGGCAGGTTAGCCACTTTCTGACTGGGTTTTAAGTGCTTATGTATGTGTGCAGCATCAGAGTCGCCTCAACTTTTGTTTACACTAAGCAGTGGTATTACATTATTGTAGTGCAGCAGATACAACTAATATGCAGTGTAGCAGATGTAACATAGTATTGCCTTTGCCTGAGCATACCTGCAACCTTTATTTCCAGTTAGAGTAGTTGGTGCATCGGTGGTATGGCAGTTTGTAATGTAAGCTGTTTATCTCAGTATCTTTAGTGAATGTTTTCTACTGCAGTAAGCATATTAACATAAATTGCTTTAAGGGCAGCATCCATACTTGACCCTAGTTAGTGTGGTGTCTCCCTGTGGAGAATCAAATGCTGTGCTTCTTAGTGCTTGTCACGCTGCTTTCCTGACTGCGTTTGGTGACAGTACTCCTACGTGAAGGAGCTGTGGCATCTCCAGGGTGTGACTGGGAAGCACACGGTCATCCTTGGAGTGGGGACCCTGCAAATGAGAGTTAGAAGACAAAGAAATAGAGATAACAGAATGTATTATTTTGCCTCGTTAAAGGTTCTACTCCCACCCGTACAGGCGGCTTCTTGGGTACCAGCAGTCCAGGACCAATAGCAGACCTCTATGCAGCAGCGAATCAAGATTCTGGAGTCAGCAGTTACATAAGCGCTGCCAGCCCTGCTCCAAGCACTGGATTTGGTCACAGCCTCACGGTAAGTTCTCCAACTGACCCTTGCCTGGAGTTTGCATATAGCTGAATATAAGTGATGGAACAGGGTGTGTCAGAGTTTAGTGCTGCTGTGTTTGAAAGTTAAATATGAGCGTGTGCATTAGCTGTAAATGTTTTATTTGTTAAACTGGTAATCCTGTGGGAACGTTCCTGTTGTATATGAAGCAATTGTACGAAAATTAAGAACTTGCAGAAAAACTCAGGCATTGAATATTTTGCATGGCTGGTTGTTTGCTAGGCTGCTTGGATTTCGAAGTACGAAAGCTTGGCAGGTTGTTGTGTGGAATGACTTTGTCTGACAAGAAAAGGAATACTATGTGGAGTCTAGGTAAGAGGTTAATGAGGTGACTGTTGACTTCATGCATTAGAATGCAGGAAGAGGGGGCATGAGGCAACTGTTGAGCTGTTTGCCTATAAACAATGAATGTGCTCATGAGGCGGGGTACAGGATGTTTGCTCTTATATGTAGGATGAGTAAGGTGCAGGGAGTGAATGATGACTGATAGCATGTGGAGGGTATAGGGCTGATTGTTGACTTCATCATATAATTATTAATAAGTAGGGTGTGGGAGGGTACGGTGTCGCTTTTGACAGAGGTACAGGGGTGGCAGCCTCACCTCATATTAATAGCTAGGGCGAGGAAGGTCTGGGGTGATTGCTGACATTGTGACTTATTAATAGGATAGTAAGAGTGCATCATTGACCACTAACCTCATCAAGTCTTAATGTGCAAAATGTTTGAGGGTGTACAGGAGTGACTGACCTCATTACCTTTAATATGTAGAATATGTGAAGGCAATACGTTATTAGGAAAAGAGTAAAAGAGTGCAGATATACAGCTGTGCAGAAATGGCTCCTGTTTAATGGTGAGATGCAGAAGGCCTAGGCCTATTGTAAGTGCAAGCAGCTTTAGGTCAGAGAAGTTTTGTGTGTGTGTGTGTGTGTGTGTGTGTGTGTGTGTGTGTGTGTGTGTGTGTGTGTGTGTGTGTGTGTGTGTGTGTGTGTGTGTGTTGACAAACGCATGATTGTGAATAAATAAGTAGCAAAATCACTTTGAGATTTTTGAAACAAATTGAAAATTCTGCTACTACATTGATATCTCTGACATAGTCTGGATTTGATATGTGATTGCACATGGGAGTATAGATGTACAAAAGTAATTTTGGAAGTAATCTGCTATTAACAGGCATGGGATATAAAGGGGATATAGGGGCATGAGATACTTACAGCAGCTGAAGTTAGATGCAGAATAGATATGATCTTAGATTGCAGCTACTGTTAATGGAGTTGTGTGGGCACATGGTGATATAAATATCCACTCAAGTGATGCGGCTGATACTGCGGATGGAAATTGTTGGAGTTGTGTGAGTTCAGGGTGACAGGAATAGCAGCTCTTGAGTGGTGCAAAGGACGACTGTGAATGAAAGCAGCTTAAGCTGTGAGCTGGAGCAATGCAGGCTTGTATGTGGGGGGAACATTAAGAATATGTTCTTAGACATATTTTATGGCATGTGTAGTTTTCTTTTCGGGAATGGCTTTACTGAAATGTTGATTGATGGTATTTTGAACAGTTTTTTTTAGATTTTCCCTCCCTCTCTCTCTTCATGTTGTAGGGTCCATTAATCGCAACAGCATTCACAAATGGTTATCACTGAGTCTGGAACCTTTGACCTTGGAGAAAGGAGAATCAGGTGAGAGTATAGACTGCAAGCAGCTGGTCTAAGCTAGATAGACAAAACACAGATTTTTTTTGTTACTGCAGCTACATTTGTCTTGACTGTTCACTTCACTGTTCCTCAGAAGACTGGGGTCACATACAGTCCTCACTAACATAAACTTTGGCAAGATTTTAATAATGCTGCACCCCTTCCTCATGGTTACAGTAAGTACAATTACCTGTGCCTTTTATTTTGGGTTACTGCATAAGGTATGTGCCTCCCTTTTATTGTTATTAAAAATATGATTGTATATAGCTTTGCTACTGGAGTGAGAGACTTTTCGGCAACTTGGTGTTGGGTTGTACAACTGCAGCCCCTCTAGTAATGTTAAGGAGATTCCCATGTCTCTTGGAATTGGGAACATGAAGGCAAACATTGTTCATATCCAGTGCTGCTCTGAGAGCTCTTGGTATTAGAGAAGGAGAGAGCGGTGTTTGAAAAGGTACCTTTTTGACATTTACATCTTTAAATGTTTAAATTTGACATGTCCAGAGCCAGGTCACCATAGTCCTTTTTTTTTTTTGGAGGGGGGACTAGGCTTAGTCTGGAATAAAAGGTTGTCTCTCCCTCTGTTAGAGCACCTTTTCCTTTGGCTGCACAAGTGCACTGGTTCTCCAGCACTGGTTCTACTTTCTGCTAGCAGGAGATGGTTTGATAATATTTGCAGCATCTGCATGAAAGGAGGGGATTCTGTATTTTGTAGCCTGCCACAGTCAAGTACCTCATCCCAGATACATCTGTGATCAGGGTTATACATGTATAACTGGATAGGAGGTGACATGGAGGTGCTGGGGGAAGGGGAAAGGTTGGATAGTCAGTACTGACAGGAATAGTCTCATGGGGAGCTACTGTACGTGCCTCTCCCCTGTTTCCCTTTGCCTCCTCTCCAGCAGCCTTTTTCAAAGGCCTTTTTTATGTTAAAAATGGTACAAACTTGCTCCATTTCTCATAACAAGTATTGTTTTGTGTTAGTAATAAGGGAGTGAAAGGGGCATTAACTATTTGCCCCTTAACGTTATCAGGCAGGGGTTGGATCCTTAACCGAAGCACTGTGCCAGACATTGTTGCTGTGGCAGAAGCATCTGTGACCTCATAGCCACATGTGATGGAATTTCTGTCTGCCTTTAAGAATGTCTGCTCCAGACTAAGCGTAAATATCTGCGGCATCATAGCCACATGTGGTGGTATCTCTGCCTACCCTTAAGAATGTCTACTCCAGACTAAGCTTGTCTTAAGATGATGGTGGATATGGTTTCTCTCTTCTTCTGCATGTGTCAGTATCTCGATATCTTCCTTGTACTGCAAAATAGACATCCGACAATTTAAGGCACAGATCACTTAAGCAGGCAAGGTGCACACCTTGCCGAGTCTAGCACTCTGCTTTGTCATTCAGTGCAATGCTGTTGGGCGAGACCTGTTTAGATCTTCTAATGGCATCTAGGCAGACAATCTCATGGCCAACTACAACTTTTAGGTTTCTTCTCCTTCTGGTAAAATTGTCTTGTTTTCTTGGTGTTAGAAGCTGGGCATCCAGATCTTGTGAAGCGCTGTTAAAGACATCTTTGAATGCATGGAAGACAAGGAGGTACATGTTAGCTTTGGGTTGCTGATGCCCAGGAGGTGTATCTGGTTTGTTGGAGGCCATCAGATCCTTATACCCCATTTAAAATGTTCCCTCATTAAATTGAAGGTTTCTCTAAACTGACGAATTTGATGGTGAAACTAGTATTTTTCCTTCTTATGCCTGGACTTTAAGTGGCAATAAAATATTGTGTTCTTTCCATGTTTCCTGTACTGGTGTTTTTTTTTCTTTGAAGGGATCATTGGTCCCCCTCAAGCTTCATGTTATATTTAACAAAGCTGAGGCAAGCTCCCATGGGATAGATGTCTCTGAGGTTAGCATCCAGTCTGAATGGAAAAAAAAAGCAGAGTTATACAATTTAATAGCATGACTCAAGGCCAAAAACTGAAAGAAAATGCAGCAGGGAAGTGCCTTCTCACTCTCCCTGTCAGCATGTACTGGCCATTGTCAGGTGCCTAGCAACCAGCATCCAGCTTTGACCAGCACCAACGTTTATAGTAGCAGGCCACCCCAGTGTTGGCATTGAGGGGTTCTGACAGTTCACAGGCATCAGTACTAGAGGTTTTCTAGAAAGTTCCTCCACAGAGGCAGCACCCTTTAGTCCTATACAGGACTGACAGGGTTTATAAGGCTTTGTGCGTCCTACCCACTTAACCTGTAATCTTTTAGGCTTCTCCATCTTTCTGTATATCAAAACTTCGTCTTAGTTTGAGCCGTTGGTTGAGGATGTTTCCACAAAAGAGTTTTGAATGGACTGTCAATCCATGGCTAAGGCTGGAGAAATCTTCTGTTAAGATGGAACATCAATGTGTAACGCTTAAAAAGGCTTACCATTTACACCACGCTACCCTCTCCATCCTATCCCTGCCTACCCTGGCCTACAAAATTCGACGTGAATGCTACTTTCACAGTACTGCCATTCCATAAGGTCCAAATGGCTGATTCAGCTTGCTCACTAAACAAAGACAAAATTAATTCCCCTACCCTTGACTGTCTAACTTTCACTCTTGCTCTTGGAGGAGGTTTTATTAAAATTGTCCCATCAAACTGGAAGCTTTCACCACAAGATGTATAACAAATAACAGATTATGGGTCTTTATGGGGGAAAACTAATCCACCTAAAGGAAAAATGTTAATGTACTGCAACACAAGCAAAGGCTAGTTTAAATGTCAATAGCAGATGGTCTCAACGTTAGTAACCCCTTTCTCCTTTGAGGAATTGCTTAAACCTAATGAGCAAAGCATGATAATAGTATAAGTATTGTATTCCATTCCTGCCTTTGTTTCCCTAGGTCTGTACATGTTAATCACAATGTTTTTGGTACTGTATGCAAATCTGTCTTTCTGCCTATCCATCGGGGTCTCGGATGAAAAGTGTCCAATGATCAGCCCCACCCTTACCTGATTAACAAATACAGACCTGACAAATGTTCTTCATATTGATTACTGCTGAGTAGCCTTAGCTGCATGGGTTATATCCTGCCAAGGATGTAACAGCTGACCAGCTTCCAAAGCTTCGGAGCACCTTCCACATACCTAAACTGTCAGGCAGCCTGAGCTGACTAAAAGACAAGTTTGGGCACAAAGCCCTTCAGGGCTTTCCTGCTGCCAAAGAGTGCGCTCCTCTGAGGCTTTCGAGGATCCATGGTTTCTTTGTGCTTTTCTTTGCTGGGGAGATAAGTTCCCTTTGGGGGAAAAACTTCCATTTTCTTAAATTTTGTTAATGTTTTATTAGCATTACTTTCCTCTTCAGAAAAGTTATTTTGAAGCTAGAAATGTAGTTATTTATCTATCGGACTGTTTTGAGACTATGACATTCTTTTAAACAGAGCACTTGTTTCTTTCTGCCAGTTTAAAAGCACTGTAAGCTAACATATTTGCATTGGAAAATGTGTTTATGTTTCCATTGCGGAGCTGTTGTACTGTTTTAAAGTGCTGTTTAATAACAGTGCCATGTTCTTAGACTTGTCAAAGGCATTTGATACTGTGTCGCACCAGCAAATGTTCATTCGGCTTTCCTCAATAGGACTTTCACAGCACTCTTTGTCTTGGTTTCTTAGTTACCTGTCTGGAAGGCAACAAGCCATTAAATAGCAACAAATCAACTCATCCTTTTAACTGTTTACTGCAGGTGTCCCTCAGGACTCAAACCTGGTTCCTCTCCTATTTAATATATTTATTAATAACCTCCACACCTTCACTCGCCATGCTAGTTTAGTTCAGTATGCAGAATTCAACATTAATATGTGCAGTCTCAACAGTAAATAAGCTACAAGACGTTACCCAAAAATCATTCTCTTCTGTAGAAACTTGGCCAAACCTCCTACTCAACCCCAAGAAAACTAAGTTAATGCTTTTTACCTCAAAAAGTTGCCAAATCAAAAGCAGTCTTTTACTGTAAAGTCATCAAGTAATACTGTCATTTAAACTGTAACTCACAGTAAACATCTAGGTGCTGTAATAGATGACGCTTTCAAGTATGACCAGCATATGCTGTACACCATTAAATCTGCACACAAGAACTAGGCTCCCTCTATAGGATCAATGGATTTCCTACAATATACTGCAAGGAAAACTCTATAGCCACCATATTCTTACTGATGACTCTCATATGCCTGTCCTGTCTTAACAAATTTAAACAATACTCAAAGAAAGAAACCTGCCTCTGCTACAATAAAATAGCAAATGTTGCTGCCAGCCTCCCTCATAGGACCCACCATTGTCTTAGCTTAAAGCAATTAAACTGGCTTGAACTGCACAACTACCTAACATAGTCACAACTAACTACAGCACACAAACTCATTCATCATCCAAAAAAATGCCCTGGACTACAAAACTTATTACTGCCCCACTGTTCCAGCAAGGGCTTTCCATTCTAGTAACAAATCTTTACTATTCACAAATAAGTCAAATAATATTGCCGGAGACTACTCCCTGTATTTTGCTAAACTCTGGAATAGTATCCCCACATAAATAACTCTCATACAAACTCCGTAGTTTTAAACCACTGCTTAAACATTTTAACCAATCCTGGTCCAGCACATGCTCATCACCAGGTTAAGACGTTATGCTCACCGTACGATACTCTCCAAATACTCTCAACATCTCACTGAAATGGCAAAACAATTTTTATATGTAACTGCTGGCTGTACAACCCACTATGTTGCACGTGGGTTTCTCTTTAACTTCTATCTCTGTAAAATCTTACTGTGTAAATGTAACTGCTGTGTGTATAAATGTAAATAGAAATGTTAGTGATCTTTGTTTAATTCCAACTTAGTATGATGCAATGTAAGCAAATGGAGCTTTTCTGCCAGAGCCACAGCTGAAAATGAGAATTTCCTAGTCAGACTTTCCCAGTAAACAAAGACAAATAAATAATAATTTTCCTGATTTTTTTTTTTCCTGTCAAAAAAGTAATTTTTGTGGACCAGTAGTTTTACCACTGTTTTGCTGCATGTCTACTCGTGCCATGGTCAGTCCTTCCAGCCACAAAAATAAACAGTTGATCCAATAGCCTTTGCCACTACAGCAGGCTACCAGTTTGGCTCAGCAGGTTAGTGACTCTGATGTGGCCATTTGTCATATCTCAGACCACTGATCTTTTACCTCCAGATTCCTCTGGTATAGTACCTACAGCCGCTATGGACTGGTGGTTAGCCATGTCCTCTGTGGCTGTTGGAGTCTCCTCAGTGGGCAAAGACAAGTCACTCTTGTCAGTCCTGGGAGAGGGAAGAGGGAAGGTTTCTCTGTTGTGTCAGAATGTTGTGTCCATCCCTGGGGAAGCAGCTGCTGTCCTTAGTAACACAGTTGGCCCCATTTTTCCTGTCAAAAAGAAACTGAAAACTAAGCATGTACCCATCCTCAAATTTCTTTGGAAAGGAGTAGTTTGCTGGGACTGGCTCGGGGGTTAATTTAGGCTGTTGACCCGTCTTGTGAAATATTTTGTGGTAGAAGAAAGAGATATTCCTCTTTTCCTGAAGAGATTCATGATTCTGAATCTGAACAGGAGGATGCTGGGATGGATTCAGGGTTTTGTCTTCAGATTTCTGATTCAGACTGAGAGGAGAGTCCAGTGTCTGATTCTCCCAGGGGAGGGGGGATCTTTCTGTGAGACTTTTGCTGGAATGTCCCAGTGTCTTCAGTCTCTCCAGAAAATACTATGAGTTGTTACAGAAGGAATTTCCAGAACCCGCACACATTCCTCATTTCCTGTCTGCTTTAGAGGATGTGGGTCTTGTGTCTTACTGCCTGCAATTTTCTGGATAGTCAGCCAGCTGTCCCTAAAAAGGCAAATAGGATGTATAAAGTTCCTCAGTCTTTTAGATTATTATACAGTATTCCCAAACCTGACCCAGCAGGTGTAGCTTTAGTCCATCCCACTGCTGCTAAGCACTTAGTTAATTCCAATCCTACTCCTTCTGATAAGGATGGGAACATTGTTGATAGGTATGGGGAAAGAATAGCCTTCTGCAACTTTGATTTTCAGAATTTTGAATTGTCGGGCTCCTGTGCTAGTCTCTTGTGACAAATTGTGAAAGTGTGAGGAATGCTTTATCTAAGTTTTTGTCTTTGTGAGGAAAAAATCTGCTTTAATTAACTTAGTTTCTTCTTTTGCACAGCTCACTACTCATTGTGTGTGTACATGTGTGTGTATGTATGTGTGTGTACATGTGTGTACATGTGTGTGTATGTGTGTGTACATGTGTGTACATGTGTGTGTATGTGTGTGTACATGTGTGTGTATGTGTGTGTACATGTGTGTGTACGTGTGTGTGTGTGTGTGTGTGTGTGTGTGTGTGTGTGTGTGTGTGTGTGTGTGTGTGTGTGTATACGTGTGTGTGTGTGAGAGAGAGAGGGACTCCAGCACTTCCTCCAGGGGCTTTTTCTTTGGACAGGAATGTTCCTGTATGCCTTTCCACTCTTTCTGTTAATATCCAGGGTACTTCTGAATCACCCAAGATCATTGTGGTGACTCCTTTCTGGCCCTGGCAGCCATGGTTCTCCCTTCTTTTGGAAATGGCCAGGGAAATTACCACAAGCTTCCTCAAAGACTGGTTCTTCTCACAAAAGACTAAGGATGTTTGATATACCCCTACATGAATCATCTTCAGTTGACTGCCTGGATGTTAGGGCCTTTCTCACAAAAGACTAAGGGTGTTTGATATACCCCTACATGAATCATCTTCAGTTGACTGCCTGGATGTTAGGGTCTTTCTCACAAAAGACTAAGGGTGTTTGATATACCCTACATGAATCATCTTCAGTTGACTGCCTGGATGTTAGGGTCTTTCTCACAAAGACTAAGGATGTTTGATATACCCCTACATGAATCATCTTCGGTTGACTGCCTGGATGTTAGGGTCTTTCTCACACAGACTAAGGGTGTTTGATATACCCCTACATGAATCATCTTCAGTTGACTGCCTGGATGTTAGGGTCTTTCTCACAAAAGACTAAGGATGTTTGATATACCCTACATGAATCATCTTCAGTTGACTGCCTGGATGTTAGGGTCTTTCTCACACAGACTAAGGATGTTTGATATACCCTACATGAATCATCTTCAGTTGACTGCCTGGATGTTAGGGTCTTTCTCACAAAGACTAAGGATGTTTGATATACCCTACATGAATCATCTTCAGTTGACTGCCTGGATGTTGGGGCCTTTCTCACAAAAGACTAAGGATGTTTGATATACCCTACATGAATCATCTTCAGTTGACTGCCTGGATGTTAGGGTCTTTCTCACAAAGACTAAGGGTGTTTGATATACCCTACATGAATCATCTTCAGTTGACTGCCTGGATGTTAGGGTCTTTCTCACACAGACTAAGGATGTTTGATATACCCCTACATGAATCATCTTCAGTTGACTGCCTGGATGTTAGGGCCTTTCTCACACAGACTAAGGATGTTTGATATACCCTACATGAATCATCTTCAGTTGACTGCCTGGATGTTAGGGTCTTTCTCACAAAAGACTAAGGATGTTTGATATACCCTACATGAATCCTCTTCAGTTGTCTGCCTGGATGTTAGGGCCTTTCTCACACAGACTAAGGGTGTTTGATATACCCCTACATGAATCATCTTCAGTTGACTGCCTGGATGTTGGGGCCTTTCTCACACAGACTAAGGATGTTTGATATACCCTACATGAATCATCTTCAGTTGACTGCCTGGATGTTAGGGTCTTTCTCACAAAAGACTAAGGATGTTTGATATACCCCTACATGAATCATCTTCAGTTGACTGCCTGGATGTTGGGGCCTTTCTCACACAGACTAAGGATGTTTGATATACCCTACATGAATCATCTTCAGTTGACTGCCTGGATGTTAGGGCCTTTCTCACAAAAGACTAAGGGTGTTTGATATACCCTACATGAATCATCTTCAGTTGACTGCCTGGATGTTGGGGCCTTTCTCACAAAAGACTAAGGGTGTTTGATATACCCTACATGAATCATCTTCAGTTGACTGCCTGGATGTTTGGGCCTTTCTCACAAAAGACTAAGGGTGTTTGATATACCCTACATGAATCATCTTCAGTTGTCTGCCTGGATGTTAGGGCCTTTCTCACACAGACTAAGGATGTTTGATATACCCTACATGAATCATCTTCAGTTGACTGCCTGGATGTTGGGGCCTTCATTTCTTTTCGGCGCCTGTTTTCTGAGAATGTGCAGCAAGCAAGAGAACCTGCTACTAGAGAATCCTGTGTTAGAAAATGGAAACTGCTTTCTAGTTGGTGCCAACAACAATAACCAGCACTCATTCAGGGCTAGTTGTCTTCTAGTTTTACAATATTTGTGTGTTAATATCCTTTGGCCTTTCTTATTCCTTGGCATAAGAGACCTCGTAGACAACTGGTGGCGCCTCCTTAGGATCTTGAGTTTTGCCTTAGAGAAGCTAACGCTCGCTCCATTTGAACCAGCTAATGTGGCTAACTTGAGGTTCTTATGGAAAACAAACAGTTTTACTGGTTGCTCTGCCCTCTGCTAGAAGGATATTTGAGATGCAAGCTCTTATGGTGTGTCAGCCCTGTCTCATTTTCCACAGGGACAGGGTTTCTTTGAGACCTAACCCTTCTGTCATGCCTAAAGTGGTATTTGAGTTTACTTTAAGCCGAACTATCAATCTCCCTGTTTTCTTTCCTGAACCAAAACGAGGGGCAAAGGATACTGCATACCTTGGATGTTCACAGACAGCTCTGGTACTATCTTGACAGAACTAAATCTTTCATATATTTGGGTCAGTTGTTCATTTCTTGTGAAGGTAAGAAGGGATAGCCTGTGTCAAAACAGATTATTTCCAAATGGTTGTATAAGGTTATTACATTTAACATACCTCAACAAATCTATTCCAGGTTGAGTCAAGGCCCACTCTACCAGGGTCTTGGCTTCATCTATGTCTTTTTGGAAAGGGTTGGATTCTAGAAGCTGCTACTTGAACTTCTGTGCATACTTTTACAAAGCACTATAAGCTGGATTCCTTCTCTACGTCTAGAGCCAATCTCCAGGGGCTCCTGGACCCAATACCCATTTTGTGGGGTGGGGTGAGGACTAACCTGCTTCAGAGATGCTCAAATGTCTGGGTATCTGGATGGTGACCCATTTCATTCTGCCATGAATTACACCATGGCAGTGATCCATGTTTGAATATCTGCTGTGATGAGTCTTGGTCACTTACACGTGTTTACTGATGATTCGTGCGGCTACATGAATTCCCAGGACATTGTCAATGAATACTGACGGTGACAGTTGGTACAGAGGACTAAAGCTGTCACTTGTATATGGGCTGCTGCCTGTGCCAAGGGTATCAGTTTTGAATCCTTCCACATTAATTTGCCTACTGCATGACCTTAAGCATGTCATTTATGCAGACAGTGCTTAGGTGCAGCTGGGAATTTGGGCTCCTTCAATGTTCTTGTACTCTTCATGCTTAGTGACGGCCTATGAATGTTACTGTGCTTTTGTTAAAGCCTGCATTAACAGTTGCTGTTTGGCACAGATTCTTTTTTTATTATCTTGTGTAAGATGTTTTGCACAGGATGTAGGCATAGTAAGAAGCAGGGGAGATGGGTTTTAGTTCTGCAAGGGGCTGCCCAGGTGATGGACACTGATGCTGTCCTCATAGGGAGTGCGGCAATGGACATTGCTGCAGTTCACACAGGGAGCAGGACAATGGGCACTGGTGCAGTTCACACAGGGAGCGGGTCGATGGTCACTGGTGCAGTTCACACAGGGAGCGGGTTGATGGGCACTGGTGCAGTTCACACAGGGAGCGGGTTGATGGGAACTGATGCAGTTCACACAGGGAGCGGGGTGATGGGCACTGGTGCAGTTCACACAGGGAGTGGGGTGATGGGCACTGGTGCAATTCACACAGGGAGTAGGGCGATGGGCACTGGTGCAGTTCACACAGGGAGCAGGGCGATGGGCACTGGTGCAGTTCACACAGGGAGCGGGGCGATGGGCCCTGGTGCTGTTCACTCGGGGAGCGGGGTGATTGGTACTGGTGTATTTCACCCGGGGACCAGACTTTTGGGCACTGATACTGTTCACACAGGGAACGAGGCAATGGGCACTGGTGCACATGTCTTTCCATTTCACTATTGCAGTGTTCATTACAGTAGGGGTCCCCTGCCAAGGACGGCCTGAAGTGCAGCCAGTATACCAAAGCCTTTAGGTTGCTTAAAGGTATGCCATACATCACATGTATGGTCCCTGTATAATGTAGGGCATAAAGGTGACATCCAGACATCCCAACCTCAGACCTTCTTTGCCCCCAGTCCAGATGGCTTCTCTTGATTGTTGGTCTGAACGCCCGTGCCATTGCTGGTTTACCAAACCATTGCAGATAAGTACCCCATTGGGGTTTCTTGTATCTTGTCTGTCTTTTTATATTTTGTTGCTTGTGGGTTTTCATGTCATCCAGGAAGGGTAAATGCCAATGTGGTGGACAGATTCCCCATAAAGACTATCAAGAGCAGTGCTTGTTTTGTCTCGGTGCTTCCCACGACCATATATCCTGTTCAGTCTGTCAGGCTTTTGTTCCCAAGACCCTCTGTAGTAGGCTTTCTTCTTTAACTTTGTATCTGAAGAGTCAACATCTTAAGCTCTTAGTTAAAGACATAAAGGAAGGAAGTTGCCACTCCAAGGGGCAGCCATCCATAAAGAGGAAGGCCAAGAAGTCTTGGCCGTATTTTTTTGCATACAGCCTCTGCCAGATATCTCTCCCAAGGCAACTGAAAGCCCAGAGGTTCGCCCGACTCCATTGTTGGATTTTTCAGCTGCAACCAGTTTGGAGGCTGGCAGGGACCTGACTTTAGGCATGTCCTTGGAGGCCTTGTAGATGTCCGCATCAGATGTTCAGGGCGATCCACAGCTGACTGTTTCCAAGGGGTGTTCCTCAAATTTTATTCAGAGAAGAAGTCCCTATTTCAATTATTGAATGCTGTCAGGGGTTGGAGCTTTCTACATTTTATAAGTCGGATGTCCCCTTAAAGAAAAAGCAGAAAACTAAACTTATTACTCCAGCTCCTAAGGACCCACAAAGTGAACTGCAACATTTCACTCAGGGGTTGGTTAATGTTTTGGCTTTAAAACCTCCTCAGGGATTTTCTGTTCCAGTTCCTCCTTGGTCCTCTACTCCCCCTTAAAAGACCCAGGGAACAGGATTCCTCTGAGGAGGAGACAGATTCAGATGAGGAATCCCTTGCTTACGCCTGTCAGAAGATTCCTTCTCCTTTAGATTTTGAGTCTGAGGAAGAGGAATCTACTAGTCCTAATACTCCTTTTGAGGAAATTTCTTTTGGGGACGCAGTGTCTGAGTTTTTTAAATGGAATTGTGCTTAGGTTTCTGAAGTGCAAAAAAGGTATTATGAGCTCCTGCAGATGGATTCTCCCAGACTTTCTGCTATCCTTCCCATTTTGGCTGCCTTGTTGGATGCCTTTTCTAATGCTTCTAAGGCTCCTGACACCCAGCCCCCTTCCCCCCAAGAAAAATGCCCTTCTGGTACCCCTCTGTGGTGTCTGTGGCTTCTGACAAGCCATATTAATTGCTACCGTCTAAGCTACTGCCTTCTGATAAAGATAGCTGAACCATGGAAAGTGTAGTGGAAAAGGTTTATACCTCTGCTACTTTAGCTTTTAGGGCTGTCAGTTGTCAGACCCTTATGTCCAGGAACATGTTGGCTCTTCTTTCCCAGGCCTGGCAGGTAATTTCTGATCTTCCAGCCTCTGAGTGGAAGTCTTCTGCTCTTTCCCAGTTAGGGACTTCCTCCCAGGTGGCTCACCATTCTATCAAGTGTAGTTATGGCACAGCAGATGCTTCCTCCAGGGCTGCTGCTTTTGGGTCAGTGATGAGGAGGTATTCTTGGCTTTGGCTTCAACCTTTGCCTGATGATATTAAGGCTAAGTTTATGGGTGCTCTTCTGGATAATAAACACTTGTTTGGTGAAGCTGCTGCTGCTTTAATTCCCTTCAGGATAAGGGCAAGGCCTTACAGGAACTTAAGCATATCATGTTCTGTAGTCCTATCTCGCCTTCATTTTTACACATGGGTTCAGAGCCGATCCTCGGCTCCGACTCGGCCTATTACAAAGCTCAAAGTCTTCTTGTTGGCTTGTGGCTAGGTAGGTATCCCATGGTGCACCAGTACAATCCCCAGATCTCGTTTGCCGCGTCAAGGAGTTCAGATGTGCTTCTTGCTTGGCTGTGGCTAAGTTTAACACTTTTTTTTCTATTTTTACTGTATTACAGCTTAACTTTACAATTCATGTAACTTTTGATAGAGTTTAATAGTATTACGAGTAGTTTCAGACTTGCTGAAGTGCTTTTTCTTAACTTTAGATTCCTTATTGTTGAGAACTGGTTGGCCGTTGGCCTTGTTCTCAGTGGTATCCTGTGTGCCAGTCTCTTTCTATTTATCGTGCGCATTACGCTTATTTGATATTTGCAGTGTTTTCTATTGGAATTTAAATAGTTTTTACTTGGATAATTAGTGTTTCCAGTTAAGGTGTGCGTTTGCGCTCAATTTACCTTGTTTTTCGTGTGCAGTGTTGATTAGTATTAGAGTTAGTATTTAGACTATTTCTTAGATATTTATCTGGGATATTTAGCTATTCATTTGGCGTAAAGGGTCTTTTGTTATTTTCAACCCTTTTTGTTCTGTGATTTAGTGTTGAGCATAGATTTCACTGAGGCAGTTTGGTCATATACATAGTCCGTTCTTAGTGTGTGTGCTGTCTAGTTAGTACCTCCTAGTCTTCTCTCTGCCTAGTTCCGTTTAAGTTAGAAGACCTAGTTCTCTGCCTTTTTTCTTTACCCAGGACTAGGCCTGTTTGAGTTAGAGGACCTAATCCTCGTGGCGTGTGAGTATTAGTGTGGTAAGGGCTAGGCCCGTTTGAGTTAGAGGACCTAGTCCTCGTGTTTGTGTGGTGTTTCTTCTGCTTCTCCGGTTAGCATGTCTAAAGAGGCAAAAGACCATAAGCCCTCTAGGTTTAAAAAATTTGTAAAATGCTCCCAGAAAATGTCAATTACGGATGGCCATAGTAATTGTGTATATTGCCTCGGATTATCCATCTGTAGGAAACCTGTTTGTTTTGCCATTCCTTCAGCTCCAGAGTTTTACTGGAGCAGAACAAGAAGCTAATTTTGAAAGGTCTCCTCAAGCCTTCATTCGAGGAAGACTTGGCCAGTTCATCATCTTCCTCAAAATCTCATTCATCCAAAAAAGACAAGTCTAAATCTACCAAGAGGCATTCCCTGGCACTATCCAGTGCTTCGGAACCGCCTCCTAAAATTTCTAAACTGGACAAGACTTCTACTTCCTCTGCTCTACTGATCTCAGAGCCGATCGAGGTTGTTGATACTATGACTTCAGTTTCGGCCCTATGCATTTCGGAGCCGGTCCAGAGATCCCTTGCTGGTATCCCCGACTTTAAGGTCCCCTATCTTGCAGAGGTCCAGATATCCCACACTGTCTTCCAGATCTTCCAGGAGCCTATCAGAAGACGATGTGGAGAGAGTAGTGCTGAGACTCCTGAAGTCGTCTGCCTTGCCAAAAATGCTGTTGGCTCCGACCCAGTTGGTCCCGGAGCCACCTGAGTCCATTCCCCCTGTTGTGGTTCCTCCTCCGAGCCATGCTGGACTTTCAGAGCCGGAGTGTTTGGTACCGCTGGTTGTGGTTCCCTCGGTTCCAGCTCCCCCCGAGGCTGTCTCAGAGCCGAGTTCTGCTCTGACACCTTCGGTGACGTCCGTGGTGTCTAGGAGCCGAAGTTCCCCAGTCGGCCCCGACAAGGACACTAGGACCCGGACCTCTGTGGTTCCGAGTGTCCCTCTCGGTGCATCGGCTAGGGTCAGCTCGGATCCTACATCTATCTCAGAGCCAATGTCTTCGGAGCAGGAGAGGTCTGCCTTCGGGATGATGCAGTGTGTGCTGTCTCGCTCATCAGCTCCACCCAGGGGTACTGACACTCTTCCCACTCGGGCACCAACCTCCGTCTCGGCTCCTACTCCCTCTCTCGACAGCAGAGACCCACAGCCTCAGTCCCCCGGTTGGTGGCCCCCACTCTTCCGAGACCACCCCAGAATATCCTTCTGAGGAGCTCCCTTGGAAGAGGACATACAAAAGGAAGCATGTAGACTCCCATTATGAGTCTCTTACCTCTGACACCGACCTCGAGGAGTCAGAAGGGTCCTCCAAGTCATCCTCTGATGATGTCTCCTTTGTAGACATCTTGGAGATCCTTAAGCAGAGATGTGGCTGGCCCACTGTTACCCCTTCTGATGAGGAGTCTGTGTACCTGAAGGCTTTCGGGTCTCAACCTTCAGCCTCTTGGGTGTCTCCACCTTTCGACGAACTGCTAGACCTGGTTAGTCGGAAGATGTGGGAGACTCCTGATGCCGTGGAGCCAGTTCCCAGGACACGCAATAAATTTTTGTCTGCTCACAAAGAGAAGGTATTTTTATCCAAGGATGTGCCTGTAGATGCCATGGTGGTGGCAGTGGCCACTAAGAAGGAACTAGCGGAGACTTCATCTGTCCATCCGCCGAACAAGGAGTCTCAAACGATGGATAGATATGGGAAGCATATCTTTTCTTCAGTGGCATTCACACTCAGATTGCTGAACTACCTAGCACATTTTACAAGGCTTCAGAGAGATCTCCTTAAGGAGTTGGGAGAGACTCTACAAGGTACATCTACTGGAGGAGTCCCTGATAAGGTGTCTGCGCAGTTGTCCACCTTGAATTCCATTAACTCTGATTTCTTATGCAGCCAATGGAGCTAGCAGGGCTGTGGGTTCAGGAGGTTCCCTTAGGAGGGACTCCTGGATGCGCTTGTTTAATTTTGTGGAACTGTTCAAGTCTACCTTTACCAACACCCTCTTTGACGTTTCTTCCTTGTTTGGACCTAAGGTAAAAGACACACACCAGGTGCGAGCAAGAAGGGAAAACATTGTCTGCCATGGGAGTACATTTTACCGTCCCCTCTAGACTATACCCCAAGGGTCAGAGAGGTGGTAAATGTGGTTAAAGAAGTCCCAGAGGTTTTTCCCGGATGCACAGGGTGACTCCTCCTTCAGAGGCAGAGGAGGAGGAGGAGCAAATGGTAGATGTCACCCTAGAGGCAGGGGTGGACCGTAAAACCAGGGAGGCCGTGATTCGTTTCGAGGCCGTCCCTATCAGCGCTCCTGATATGGGGACCGGCTGTGCTTCTCTGGAACCAGTCTGGGGTTGCATTTCTTTGTATCCAGAAGCCTGGCTAAGCATCACCTGAGACAAATGGGTACAAAGAATTATCACCACAGGTTACTCCAAACCCTTTTCTCTTCCACATCACATTCCCAAGAGGATCCCGGATGTTCCACCCAGTTACAGGGATCAAGCAACTGTAGAAGTGAACAAGTTGCTCGCAAACAGAGTCATCCAAGCTGTCCCCGCAGACCAGGTAGGATTCAGGACTTATTCCAGATTCTTTTTAGTGCCAAAAAGTACAGGGGACTGGAGGCCTATCTTGGACCCCAGCAAATTAAACGAATCCATAAAGGACAAGTTCTGGATGGTGACACTGCAGTCTATACTCCCTCTATTAGGAAAAGACACTTGGATGTGCTCAATAGACCTCCAAGATGCGTACTACCATATAAAAATGGACAGAGCGTCGAGGAGCCACCTACGCTTCCACCTGGGAGCCAGTCACTACCAGTTTCGTGCTCTGCCATTTGGTCTCACCACAACCCCTAGGGTGTTCACCAAATGTATGGCAGTAGTGACAGCTCACCTGAGACGTCTAGGATTCCAAGTGTTTTTGTACCTGGACGACTGGCTCCTGACCGCCTCTACCAAGCTTGTACTCCTTCAAACCAGAGATTCCACTATCCAACTTTGTGCCCAGTTGGGGATTACTATAAATTGGGAAAAGTCTGCCTTATCGTCCTCTCAGTTTGTGACTTTTATAGGCGTAGAAATAGACACAGTCGCCATGTTGGCTCGTCTTCTGCAGAAAGAGCACAGAACCTCATACAACAAGTTCTCTGTCTACTTCCCCTTCGAAAAGTCAAGGCAAAGACAGTGCTGAAACTCTTAGGGACCATGGCCTCCACCATATTGCTATCCCTCTTGCCAGATTACATAGGCAAATTCTTCATTGGCTTCTATCGTCCCAGTGGTCTTTTCAACAACTGCCTCTATCCCACCACATTATTTTAAGAGTCCTGCAAAAAGGACCTCCGTTGGTGGATCCAACCCAGCCAACTAACGACAGGCACTCCATTCCTTCCTCGCCAACCCGTTGCTACTGTGACCATGGATGCCTTACAGATAGGGTGGGAGGGGGCATTATCTAGGCAAGACTGTCCAAGGCATATGGCAAGATCACGAGGATCACCTGCATATCAGTGTCCTAGAGATGAGGGCAGTGCTTCTGGCGTTGCAAGCACTTCATGACCTTCTTCCTCTTGGGACGATAGCAATCCAGTCAGACAACATGTCATTGGTATGGTATCTCAACAAACAAGGCAGAACCAGATCTTACCCCCTTTGTTGGAAGGCTATTCGTGTTTGGAAATGGACAATATCTTCCCAGAGCTTTCTAGTTGCAACACACATCCCAGGGACAACCAGCGTGATAGCCGACAAACTCAGCCGGGCAATCATGAAGCCTCATGAGTGGTCTCTGAAGCAGGAAATAGCGGAACAGATCTGCAAATGGGGACAGCCTTGCTGCGATCTTTTCGCCATTCTGATCAACTCCAAATGCAGCAGCTACTTTTCCCTTACCCCCCCCGGGGAAGTCACCTAGAGACGCACTTGTTCACGATTGGCCCCTGGGTCTCCTTTATGCTCCCCCCACCCCTCCTCTCATATCCAAGGTGATTCAGAAAGCGAAACTGTTGGGAAGCAAATTGATTCTCATCACTCCTTACTGGCCTCGTCAGATTTGGTTCCCCTTTCTCGGGCCTCATCTACTAGACGATCCATGGACTCTGGACCCAGTGCCAGATCTCTTGACGCACATGTCAGGCTCTCTTTACCCCAGCCTCCACACCCTCAACTTGACAGCATGGCTGCTCCAGTTCCATCCCTAGTCAGGCTTCTACTGAGACCTTTGAGTCCGGTAGCCATAGAAATGTCTCGTCTTCCAGTTTGTGCTCTGCCTTTGGTCCAGCCAGCAAGCTTCTGAGGAGGTTCCTTGCACAGATTTGACAAAAACTACGTCTGCCAACACATTTCTCTCAGACCGTTGGATACTCTTAGGCCTAGTACCAAGGCCACTCCTAGGAAAACTACCTCTATCCAACTTTTGTGCCCACTCCGAAGCTCAAATGCTAAAAGGTCTGATCTTATCGCCTTATTGGGTGATTTCAGGCCAACCTTCTAAAGGAAAAGTCCTTTCTCCTGAGAAACAAAGCACAGGATTCTGAGGAGTCTGTTATTCAAATTTGAAAGAACAAAGACTGTTATGAGTCTTGGATCAATGCCCGAACCATCCTTTGCTCCCCACTTGACGAGATTTCCTTGGGCAAATTTTTCCCAACCTTCATCGCCATTTCTTGGAATCCCTGATTTCCACAGTCTAAAAAAGACAAAAGAGTTTTTTCCTTGCAGCACAGACCCTTGGCCATCCCCCCAAATTCTTAGGGGGTTGAGATCCTTGCTATGTGACCTGGTGCTTACATGCGCTGCACCGCTCCTAGGAAAGACAGGTCCAAGGTATGGAATTCACAAATATGTACAGCAATCTTGCTGAAGATGGGGGTCAGTCTCTGGCCAACAGGCTAAGGCTACTTCTGCTAGGAACATATTCCTTCTGTCAGACCAGAGTCTGTAAGTTTGGGTCTAACGTATATACTCACAGCCTTAGCTATCTTTGCACTCAGCTGTCAGTTCAAACATGTAAACAATATCATCAACAGACTTTCTATTAAAAAAACAAGTCAACCTGCTGTGCCGTTAAAGAGTTAGCAGATTTACGCCTCTAGTGGTCAAGTGGCAAAAGCACTCATACACTGTGGATCTGAATGGCGGAAGCCTTGCTGGATCTGTTCAGGATCATCCAAAGCAGCAGCATTTTGGGCCCTCTCCGGATCATGTCAAATCTAAATTACTGATGCCCTTGGATAAGACATCTTGTCCGACCACCTGATATGCTAAGGTGATTCAAGACAAAGCAAATTGATAACAGTAAATCTTTCTTCTGGCCCCCCGTAGGTTTGGATTTTCCCTCAAACACTGGTTCTTTCCTGGACCTGGACGGGTGGCAGATGACGCAGACACGGACTCCTATCCCAGGGACAGCATCAACCCTAAAGGTTGGCCTTCAACTTCAAGCCAGTCAGTTCTGATTTTTCCCTCTATGGACCCACTCTCAATCTCTCTACCCTCTGCCCTTTTCCACTAGCAAATGGAGGAAGGTTTTCCTCTGCAAAAAAAATTTGGTTTCCCTTAACCAATCCAAGGGTCAAAGTCGTTTTAGGGATTTTATTCCTTTTCAATGGACTCCCATTCCAAGAGGGTATCCAGTTACCTCCAAATCAGTTGCATTGGCATTCAATAAGTCCAAATCTGATGTCCCAATTGTGAAAGAACCTTCCTTAAAAGGCAAACTTTTATTCCAGACTTTCCTGGTTCCTAGTACCGAGGCACTTGGCTCCTTCCAATTACCTTTCAACCACCTTCCTGGTCATTTGCAATTAAAAGCTTCTGTTTGGCAGCTGTTTCTCTAGCTGACAAACATGCCTGGTTATTTACCCAAAATTTCAAAGATGTCTACCTCCACATCCCCATAAGGAAATTCCAAAGGGAAAGATTCCTTCACTTCAGAGCAGCTCTTTACACTTCAGTTCTCTCTACCCTTTGACTTATCTATGGTTGCCTGGGTATTCCCAAAATCATTAGCCCGGCCATAGCATTTTGCAGCAGTAAATTACAAGTTTACCCTTATCTGGCTGACTGCCTCATTCAGGCAGATTGCAAAGAAAAGCTCCTCAAGGACCTCCTCTTTGTCCAAACCCTCTTAACCTCCTTAGGGTACACCATCAACGAGAAGAAATCAAGGCAAACACCCTCCTGGAAGATCATTTTCTTGGGAGCATTGCTGGACACAGCATCCCAAATGGCCTTCCTATCCCCAGAAAAGCAGAGCTTCCTGCCTCTCTATTTTACACAGCTGGCTTCCAGGAGACACCTCACTGCATGGAGGTTGCTGCAACACTTGGGGTACATGGCATCTTGCATCCTTCTAATCCCTCTGGCCAGGCTTCATATGAGAAAATTTCAGTGGTACCTAAAGAACCTTTGTTGTCAGCATTCTCAATCCCTAGAGACCTCTCTCCCTCTGATCCCCTGTATAAGGGCCAAGTTTCTCTGGTGGGCAGAGGCCTGTGCCCAGAACAAGGGTCTTTCCTTCATGCCCACTAACCAGGCAGACCATTACCACCAACGCCTCAGACATAGCTTGGGGCGCTCACCTAGAAGGAAGTTGCATCCATGGTCTTTGGGATGCCGAGCACCTTCCCTTGCACATCAACCAGAAGGAAATGATGGCAGTACAAAAGGCTCTGACTTCCTTCATGCCCCATCTCAAGCATGGGGTTCTCCGTATCAAAACAGACACCACAGTAATGTAGTACATCAGCAAATGAGGAGGTACCCAGTCTTGCCCTTTGTGCAGGCTAGCCATAAACCTCTGGCTGACGGCCTCTTCCATGGGAGTACACCTGATAACCCAATACCTACCAGGGATCAATAACATTCTGGCAGTCCACTTAAGCAGAAACTTACTGGACCCGCACGAATGGCAGCACCACAGAAAAATCTTTTTGCAAATCACTTAGGAGTGGGGGACTCCGGAGGTGGATCTCTTTGCTTCGCACCTCAACCATCAGCTGGAAAAAATTGTGTACCAGGGAATATCACCACCTAGCATGGAAGGTGGATGCTTTGACCTTCCCCTGGAACACCCTCTTTGTGTACGCATTCCCTCCTCTGCTTCTTATTCCCAAGGTACTGATCAAGATAAGGGAGGCGAGACCAAAGGCCATCCTCATTGTTCTAGATTGGCCCAGGTAACATTGGTACTCCTTACTGTGCAGCATGACCTTAAAGCCTCCCAGGCAGCTTCCCCTAATCTCAGACCTCCTAACTCAGGTGGGGGGAGGGATGCTGCACCCAGACTTGAAGACTCCCAGACTATCAGCATGGCTAATACGTTGAAAGCAAACAATGCATCCCTGCTAAGCAAATGGGTCCTTGACATTATCACAGAGGCCAGAAGGCCCAGCACCAGAAATTCCTATGCAGGAAAATGGAAAGGATTCTGCTCCTGGAGTCAGTCCAGAGGGGCAAAACCTCACAACCTTCCATCCCTCTTATCCTGGACTACCTGGTGGAGCTACTTAAAAGTGGCCTCTCCTTCTCCTCTATTAAAATCCACGCCTCAGCCATTTCAGCTCATTTTGATACAGAACAGCACCTGTTCTCCCATTCTTTGCTTAAACAATTCCTCAGAGGGGCTTTTAATATCAGACCTCCCAGAAGGCCACCCACTGCAGCCTGGGACCTGAATTATGTTTTGGAAAAACTAAGTTTACCTCCCTTCGAACCAGCTGCTTCAGCAGAACTAAGATACCTCTCCTGGAAGACTGCTTTTCTCCTAGCTATCACCTCAGCCAGAAGGGTTTCAGAACTTCAGGCACTGATGGCCATTGAGCCCTTCATCATCTTCCATGCAGACAGGGTCTCCCTGAGGACTAATCCCTCCTTTATGCCCAAGGTGGTATCTAATGTAACTCTCAACCAGGCCATACATCTACCCACCTTCTTTCCTAACCCTCAAAACAAGGGGAAAGAGTTCTGCACTCACTAGATATGCACAGACAGCTCGGATACTATCTGGACCGCACTAAACCCTCCAGGAAAACAGACCAACTACTTGTTAGCTTTGCCCCAGAGGAAGCCCATTTCCAAACAAAACCATTTCCAAATGGATATCACACTGTATCCATTTCTGCTACACATTGCATGGGAACCCCCCCTCCAAGTCTATTCGAACCCATTCCACTAGGGTAGCTTCCTCTTCCACAGCATTCCTCAGAGGAGTTCCCACCAGGCACATCCTGGAAGCTGATTATTCAAATTTTGAAGAGGAACAACAACCTCCGACTGCTTATGAGGATTCAGATGCAGAGGAATCCATCCCTCCTGCCTCCCCACCAGAAGACATTTCCTTTGGGGAAATCCTTCACACCCTCAGGGAACATTTCCACTGGGAATCCCAGGATTTCCCTTGGTTTAAGAAAAGACTAAGAGTTTTTAGACCTGCCCCAGCACAGACCCTTGCCCATCCCTCCAATCTTAGTGGTGGTTGATGATGTCTTCCATGAATCCAGCTTAACTCCTGACGCCCTGCCACCTGCTCTCAGAAAACCTGACAGGTATTAGAGTACCAGATTCTCACAAATACCTGTACAGAAATCTTGCTGCAGACCTGGTGGTCATTACTCGGGGACCAACAGGAGCTAAGGCTAATTCTGTAAAGAATCCTATTCTTTCTGACAAAGACTCCAGAGCTCTGGACAGATGGGGTAAAAAAGTATATACCTCTGCAACCTTAGCTATCAGAGCACTCAGCTGTCAATTCCACATGTTAAAATATCAGCAATACACTTTGGAACTATTAAAACAAAAGATTTCAATTTTTCCTGACTGTGCCAATTCAAAAGAATTAGGAGATTTACTGCACTCTACTTGTTAAGTTGCTACACACTCATTACACTGCGGATATGGCATCCTAGAAGCCTCCTGCAGGGCAGCAGCATCAGGATCTCTCATTAGGAGACATGCATGGTTGAAGGAACAACCTCTCCCTGATGATGCCAAATCTAAATTACTTGATGCACCCTTGGATAAAGACAGCTTGTTTGGAGTAAAACAGAAGAGGTGCTTAAAAAGACAAAGCAAAATGTATGAAAACAGTAAATGACTTCCTTCAGGTACAACCTCCTAGGTTCAGCAGGAATTTCCCTCAAAACACTGGTTCTTTCCCGCACCTAGCAGACAGGGGCAAGGAAAGCCCCTCAGGGACAGACCACCCAGACTCCTTTCCCAGGGACAGCAGAGAATCAAACGGTGGACCACTTCCACTTCCAAGGCAGGGAGTTCTAAGCCATTCCTCTATGGCAAAAACTCTCAATGACTCCCTGTCCCCCCTCTGCCCTCTTTCCACTCACCAAAAACTAGGAGGAAGGCTTTCCCTCTGCAAAGAAATTGGCTTTCTGTAACCAACGACCAGTGGGTCATAAAGATCTTTTTTCATATCCTATTAATTTCTGTGTTGAGATTCAAGTCCCTTGAACGTGTTGCTCTAGTGGATTTGGATTTTTTGAGGTGGAGCATGTCCATTAATTCTGGGTTGGACATGGCTTTATACGTTAGGCACAGATCGCCCCTAAGCAGGCGGTATGCAACTGAGTAGAGTTGGAGTTTCTTTAACCTGGCAGCATAGGTCATCTGTTTGAGACCCTTGATCCTCTTGGTGAGGTACTTTTGTGGTCTTTCTAGTTGCTGCAGGTGTCGGGTAAGGTACATCCCAAACGGGGCATTGTATTCAATTTTGGGCCTGATGAGGGATGAGTAAAGGGGCACAATGACCTCCCTTGATCTAGATGTGAACCCTTTCATGATAAGGTGAGCTATATAGAAGGTCTTTCTAACCACTTTGGCAACGTGGTTGTCAAAGGAGAGATTACTATCAACTTGGGTTCCCAGATTCCTAATTACTTCTTCCATACTTAATGGATTACTGCCTATGTGGTAGTTTGTGGGCAGTTTGTTTTTCCCAAAGGGGATGACTATACACTTCTTGGCGTTTAGTTTTAGGCCATGGCTTTGGCACCAGTTGTCCGTCTCTGTGAGACCCTTCTGGAGGATGCCTGTGTCAGCTGGAGAGTCAATTATGGCACCCAGTTTGCAGTTGTCCGCGAACTTGGTCAGCCATAGTCCTCCCGTGTTGGCCTGTACCTCTGAAAAATATATACCAAACAAGAGCTGTCCCAGGACTGAGCCCGGTGGGATGCTACTTGTAACAGGTTTGGAGTCTGACATGGCTCCCGCAATTCTGATCATGTGGGTTCTGTCTTTGAGCCAGTTTGCAACCCATCTTATGACATAGGGGTTAATATTTAGGCTGGAGAGCTTATCTATGATGCCAGAGTGGGGTATGGTGTCGAAGGCTTTTGCGAGGTCCAGGTAGGCTGTGTGGACTACCTTCCCTTCATCTATAGCCTTGTTGACTGTTTCAAAGAAGTCTACCAGGTTCAAGAGGCAGGATCTGCCCTTAACAAAGCCGAATTGTGTAGGATCTAGCTTTTGTAGTTCACCAATGTCTTTGTTTAGGAGTTCCATGATGATCCGCTCCATAGCTTTGCAGACCAGGCTAGTCAGGCTTATGGGGCGATAGTTTCCAGGGTCCGTTGAGGCACCACCTTTGTGGAGTGGGACCACTGCTGCTGTACGCCATTCCTTGGGTACATATCCTGTAGTAAGGCTGAGATTGAACAGTAACCTAATATGAGGTTTTAGCCCTAATATGAGGTTTTAGCTCTTCTTGGAGCTCATGTAGGACGCAGCCCGGGACACCGTCCGGTCCCATTGATGCTGTGTTTTTTGCTTTGGAGAGGGCAGCACTCACGTGAGCATCTGAGATGACAGGGAGACAACTCTCTGCTGGGATAGATATTTGCTCTTTTGGGGAGGAAGGGAGGGAGAAGTTTGCACTGAACCTATCCGCCAGGATGTTGGCAATGTCTGTGGGTTCAGTGTATTTTTTGTCATTTTGGACTAACTCCGAACATATCTGGGAGTTGTCACCCAGGTTTCTAACATAACTAAAGAAGGCCTTGTGGTTATCTTTAGTGTCTTGTGCAATTTTTCTCTCGAAGCTGGCCTTGGAAGATTTTATGAGGGACTGTAGTTTTTTTGCTAGTACTGATTAGTAATGCTTTCCGTTCTGAGAAGCCTGGGCTTCACTATAAATTTAAAAAAGTCCTTTCTGACTCCTTTTCAGGATTGTGTCTTTCCGGGGTGCAAGATCCAGACTGTGCCTATGCTGGCATCCCTACCTCCTCCCAAGGCCCTAACTCTCCTTTCTTCAGTCCCTTCTTCCTCTGGCTTCAGTAACAGCCAGGGAATTTCTGAGAACTCTGGAGTTCGTGGGCTCCACTATTCCTATGCTCCGTCTGGCCAAACTCCACACAAAAAAGTTTTAGTGGTTTCTGAAGCCAGTTTCATCATACTATTCCCTTCAAAGTTGTAGTTCCTCTTCTGCCTTGTCTCAAGAAGGAACTTCAGTGGTGAATTAAGCAGTTGACTCTCAATCCAGGGCTCCCTTTTATCCACCTGTTCTTTCTCAGGAGCTGTTCACAGATGCTTCAGATGTGGATTGGGAGAACCATTTGACTCCGTAAAGGTGCAGGGGGTCTGGGTGTCTCATCAACAGGAAGAGCACATCAGTGTCAAAGAAATGAAGGCTCTTCTGCTGGTCGTTCAGGTTTTTTTATCCTCTCTTCTCCCCAGGACCTCTCAAGATGCTTACAGACAATACCATAATAATATGGTATGTAAACAAACAGGGGAGACAAGGTCCAATCTTCCTTGCCGGTTGGCACTGCTGGCATGAGAACTGGCTGTCCAGTATCAATTGACTCTTCAGGCAGTTTGCATTCCATCAGGTCAAAACATTGTGACATTGTCTGAGCAGGTCCATAACTCAATCCCACAGATGTTTGCTTCACAAGGATGCGTTTCTGGACATTGTCCACCAGTGGGATACTCCTCAAATAGATCTTTTTGCCTCCCCTCTGAACAGACAACTTCCTCTATTTTGTGCCAGAGTCCCAAGTCCTCTGGTTTGGAAGGTGGGAACCCTGTCCTTTTTCCTTGGAAGGGGGTGTTTATGCCTTCCCTCTCCTTCCTCTCATTCCAAAAGTCCTGCTCAAAATTCAGCAGGATGCTGTCAGAATCTTGATGGTGACTCCCTTTTGGCCAAGGCAGCATTGTTTTCTTCTCCTGTATTTAGCCAACAGAAATCATTACAAGTTACTTCACAGGGTGGACCTTCTCACACAAGATAAGTGATCTTTCATCCATTCCCACTCGTCCACTTTTCAACTGACACTGTGGGTGATAGGATTCTGATTCCACAGACACCTTTTTTTCTGAGAACATGTTTAAGGTCCAGCAGGAGTCCAGGAAACCCAATACTAGGAAATCCTACTTCTCCAAATGGAAGAGGTTTTCTGTTTGGTGTCTTTCTCATAACCTGGATCCACTTTCATTGGATATCCTTTTATTCATATGTTGCTGTATCCTTGACATGAGGGAGTCCGCCTCTGGCCATTTTACAAAAGATAGTTGCTACTGCAAAGGTACGTGTGATGTCCCGCATTTCTCAGCAAATGGCCAGAAACAGAAGTTGGGTATACAATGGACATCAGCATGCACTACCTCAGAATTTTTCTGCTGCCTATGTGACTGCCAGCTCTGGTCGTTGCTCGCTTACTGAAGTGACTTTGTGCTGTCTGTTTCCAGATAAGTATGCTACAGGGGGTTTTAATACTTTTTTGCTACTGTGTTTTGGGTTCATATCAAGTAGAAAGGGCAAATGCCAATGTGGAAGGCAGATTCCATGAGCTCTACCTGTTTTGTCTAGGCCAAGGCCATGACCACGACCACACCACTTGGGAAATCTATTAGGCCATTGTTCCCAAAACCCTCAAGAGTCTTCTTGCTGCATTAAAATTGTATCTAGAGAACCAGTGCTTGAAATGTCTTACTAAATTCATGGACCCAGTGTCGGGAACCTCATAAGAGTCACGCACAGAAAAGGCCAAAAAATCACGGCCTGGTCCAAATGCTGGACCCTCTATTCTGTCCGTACCTCTTGAGCCCGGAGAAGGCCAGGAGTCCAAGTCAGAATCCTCAGATCTTCCACTGATGGGAATGCAGGTGGAAGCCAATAAAGAAGTCATAGGCGTCCGACTCCATTACCGGGGGGGGCTAGGCTTATTATTTCTGAGGGCCTACATGGGGTTTACCAAATTATTGTCTGCAAAAATGTTATCTTGGACATTGTGGAGTGTCGTCTGGCCCTCCATCCCTGCATCGAATCGCAGAACTTCTGTCTACCCCTAAGGGTAAACTAGTTACTAACTTATCCTCTGAAAAAGAGGATTCTTCAGGGGATGAATCCCTTACTTACACTTCCCAAATTGCCTCCCCTCTGGAGTACGCTTCTCCAGAGAAGGAGTCAGATGGTACAGATTCCCCAGGGAAAGACATTACCTTTGGGGAAACTATTGTGCAAATGCAAGGCTTTTTTAAATTGGACTGCAGCCAGGTTACTGAGACTCAAAAGAGGCATAATGACCTCTTACAAATTGGGCCCCCTAATCTGTCTGCAGTCCCTCCTGTTACAAATGGAGCCCCCTTTTCTGTCTGCAGTCCCTCCTGTTACAAATGGAGCCCCCTTTATCTGTCTGCAGTCCCTCCTGTTACAAATGGAGCCCCCTTATCTGTCTGCAGTCCCTCCTGTTACAAATGGAGCCCCCCTAATCTGTCTGCAGTCCCTCCTGTTACAAATGGAGACCCCCTAATCTGTCTGCAGTCCCTCCTGTTATAAATGGAGCCCCCTAATCTGTCTGCAGTCCCTCCTGTTACAAATGGAGCCCCCTAATCTGTCTGCAGTCCCTCCTGTTACAAATATACTCCCCTAATCTGTCTGCAGTCCCTCCTGTTAAAATGGAGCCCCCTTCTCTGTCTGCAGTCCCTCCTGTTACAAATGGAGCCCCCTTATCTGTCTGCAGTCCCTCCTGTTACAAATGGAGCCCCCTTATCTGTCTGCAGTCCCTCCTGTTACAAATGGAGCCCCCTTATCTGTCTGCAGTCCCTCCTGTTACAAATGGAGCCCCCTAATCTGTCTGCAGTCCCTCCTGTTACAAATGGAGCCCCCTAATCTGTCTGCAGTCCCTCCTGTTACAAATGGAGACCCCCTAATCTGTCTGCAGTCCCTCCTGTTACATGTTGAGTCCCCTAATCTGTCTGCAGTCCCTCCTGTTACAAATGGAGCCCCCTAATCTGTCTGCAGTCCCTCCTGTTACAAATGGAGACCCCCTAATCTGTCTGCAGTCCCTCCTGTTACAAATGGAGACCCCCCTAATCTGTCTGCAGTCCCTCCTGTTACATGTTGAGTCCCCTAATCTGTCTGCAGTCCCTCCTTTTACAAATGGAGCCCCCTAATCTGTCTGCAGTCACTCCTGTAACAAATGGAGCCCCCTAATCTGTCTGCAGTCCCTCCTGTTACAAATGGAGTCCCCTAATCTGTCCTCAGTCCCTCCTGTTACAAATGGAGTCCCCTAATCTGTCCTCAGTCCCTCCTGTTACAAATGGAGTCCCCTAATCTGTCTGCAGTCCCTCCTGTTACAAATGGAGTCCCCTAATCTGTCTGCAGTCCCTCCTGTTACAAATGGAGCCCCCTAATGTGTCTGCAGTCCCTCCTGTTACAAATGGAGCCCCCTAATCTGTCTGCAGTCCCTCCTGCGCATCCTGCCTTTTTGGATGCCTTCCTGGCTGCCTCTAAACATCCAGATTCACAACCCCCTGCACCCAAGTGCCCAGACAGTTTTTACACAGTCCCCGAAGATGAAAAATTTGTCTTCAGTGCCCCTTCTGCAGACCCTGCCACCATTTCTGTGGCTGCAGATAAAACCTCCAAACTTCTCCCCTCCACCTCCCTCCTTCCTTCTGACAAGGAGAGCAGATTAATGGAGCACCTAGGCAAAAATGTTTATACTCCTGTCAATTTAGCATTGAGAGCTATTAACTACCAGATGCATATGGCCAAGTACTCTCCGGCCCTTCTTTCTGATGCTATTAAGCAATTGGGTGACCTCCCCGATCAAGGCCAAAATCTCAAGTCTCTTAAATTCTTTCAGTCAAGTAACTAAACACTTCATTAAGTATAAGAGAAAGTCAATATCTTGAACAAACCACGAACAAGCAGGCAGTAGCTTAACTTCACATATAGTAATATGGCACTCGCAAATATATAAAAACTTCTTTTATTACTATAAGCAGGTAAGCGGTTTCACACAGAGCTTCATCAGACCATTAAAATAGTAATAGTCACAAGAATGTTTAAATTATAGCAGCCAATAGGATACAACCAATTAACTTGTCCTTCATAGTAATAAAAGAAGTTTTTATATATTTTTGAGTGCCATCTTACTATCTGTGAAGTTAAGCTACTGCCTGCCTGTTCGTGGTTTGTTCGAAATATTGACTTTCTTTTACTTATTTATACGTTTGAACACCGCCACGTTTGTCTGCGCTATACGGTGTCTACTGTTGTGCTTTATACTTATATATTTTATTACCGGAATAGCGGAGAACATGGCAGAAGGCAGTTTGGTGGAGGTGGAAGTAGACTATAGACCTGGAAGGCCTGCAGAGGCAGAGCGGAGAATTCCAGTCAGGCTATTGGCCTGAATCAGGTCGGAAACCAAACCCTTAATGGAATATGATGTCCTATCCAGTGGAATACAGATGACCGTTACAATGGATTTTGATGCCTTAAAATAAGCCATTGAGAATATGGAGAAGGATTTACTTAAATTGAAATGACTGCAAACACAACGCCAGCACTTCGAGGTATGTCTACAGCGCCATATTGTGCCTCGAGGTCTACGTGTGTTGAAAATGCCGAATTATGGTATACAACACCCAGACTTTGCTTGCTAGTTGGCAGAAAGTTAATTTAGAGGTAAGCGCCAACTATATGACATTACTTATTAATTATTTTAAACCAGAGGAAGAATGTCTGTGTGAATCTATAAAAGCACAGCAAATTAAACTGTATACTGATTTCCCTAGTGCACATGTGAACCGTGCATTAGAGGGAATGCTGGATGGAGTCGCTGTGTATGAGAGGCGACTCCTCCAGCAGAAAAGGGACAAAATTGAAAGAGATGTTAGAGACTTCCAGAATGGCCATGTCTTTGCTTAGCCGAAGGTAGATAACATCAATAATGGAAGAAATAGTGAAGCTGTGCACCCTATGGTAGAACAAATGGCTGTTACAAATGCAAATGTTAATATGGTCTCAGATGTTATATGTGGGGAAGGGCTTGATACTGAGCCTGTGAGTTTGGCTGTTATCAATCCTTCTGGTCAAACTACGTCTACATTACAAGGTAATTTACCAACAGTAACTGCTGTTAATCAGAATAGTAATTTAAATAGTGAGACATTGGCTTCACAATCAAATGGTGATGTTCAACCTAAATGCCTTTTTTAGGCAAGGCTCAAAAGACAAACCCACCTCCATAGGTATCACAAGGGATAAGAAACTAAGAGTAATGCTACTCAATGCCAGAAGTCTAAACCTCAAGATGCACGCACTCGAAACTCTCCTTAGCATGGAGAACATCGATATCTGTGCAGTAACAGAAACCTGGTTCAAGGCTCCCGAGAGCATCCCAGCACTACCAGGTTATACCTCATACCATGCTTTTCGGCCCCAAAACTTGGATCGAACCACAAAAGGAGGGGGAGTATCAATATTTGTCAAAGATACCCACACCTCCAGGTTGGTGGCAAAGCACGAAGCATCAGAGACTATCCATGTGCAACTAACAGTGGGTAAAACTGCCTTCCAGTTTATAGCCTGCTACAGACCACCCTCCCAAACCCAGGAACCCCACTCTGCCTTTCTGAGAACACTGGAAAATATGAAGGTCTCTCCAAACACCATTATATCGGGCGACTTCAACTACCCAAACATAGACTGGGAGCATTACTCTAGCTCCAACACCCTAGCCCAAAGGTTCCTAGAATTTATAAACTCAAATGCTATGGAACAACTTGTTACCACTCCCACAAAAGGGGAAAACATACTGGACCTGATCATCACCAACATGGGGACTCTATGCTCCAGACCAGAAGTGGTATCCCTCACTGGTAAGATCAGACCATAAACTAATCTCACTGGATATTCACATCCGACCCCACCCCCTGCCCAGAAAACCACAGTGAAAAACTTCTCTAAAGCAAATTTCACACTCCTCAAAACCGAGGTGGAATCCTTCAAAGCCCCCGGGCCTGTGGAAAATATGGCCCAGACCGCAGAATCCTTTATAAACGCATTCTATGAACACCTTCAGGAATGCATGGATCATGCAATCCCAAATAAAACCAAGACCCAATCCTTCAAAGGCAGGCGTCCTGTCTGGTGGACCCCAGACATAAACAAACTATACAATAGAAGGAGGAAGCTACTAAATGATAGAGCAAAATCCCAAAAAGGGAAGGCATCACTGATCAGTATTAGCAAAAAACTACGGGCACTCATAAAATTGTCTAGGGCCAGCTTCGAGAGAAAAATTGCACAGGACACTAAGGATAATCACAAGGCTTTCTTTAGTTATGTTAGGAACATGGGTGGTAATTCCCAGATATGCTCAGAATTAGTCCAAAATGACAAAAAATACACTGAACCCACAGACATTGCCAACATCCTAGCTGACAGGTTCAGCGCAAACTTCTCCCCTCCCCCTCCACACCAAAAGGGCAAATATCTATCCCAGCAGAGTGCTGCCCCCCTGACATCTCAGATGCTCAGGTAAGAGCCGCCCTCTCCAAAGCAAAAAACACAGCATCAATGGGACCAGACGGTGTCCCGGGCTGCGTCCTACTTGAACTCCAAGAAGAGCTAAACCCAAACATAAAACTACTGTTCAATCTCAGCCTTACTATAGGATATGTGCCCAAAGAGTGGCATGTACAGCAACAGTGGTCCCTCTCCATAAAGGTGGTGCCTCAACGGATCCTGGAAACTATCGCCCCATAAGCCTGACTAGCTTGGTCTGCAAAGCTGTGGAAAGGATCATCATGGACCTCATAAATAAAGATATTGGAGACCTACAGACACTGGATCCTACCCAGTTCGGCTTTAAGGGCAGATCCTGCCTCTTAAACCTGGTTGATTTTTTTGAAACAGTCACCATGGCCATTGACGAGGGGAAGGTGGTCCACACAGCCTGCCTGGACCTCGCAAAAGCTTCGATACAATACCCCACTCAGGCATTATAGATAAGCTCACCAGCTTAAATATAAACCCCTATGTCACTAGATGGGTTGCAAACTGGCTCAAGGACAGAACCCACATGGTTAGAATTGCTGGAGTCATGTCAGACTCCAAACCAGTTACAAGTGGTGTTCCACAAGGCTCAGTCCTGGGACCTCTCTTGTTCAGTATATATTTCTTGGAGGTACAGGCCAACACGGAAGGACTGTGGCTGACCAAGTTCGCAGATGACTGCAAACTGGGCGCCATAATCGACTCTCCAGCCGACACAAGCATCCTCCAAAAGGGCCTCATAGAAACAGACAACTGGTGCCAGAGCCATGGCCTCAAGCTAAATGCCAAAAGTGTATAGTCATCCCTTTGGCAAAACAAAGTGCCCACAAATTACCACATAGGTGGTAATCCATTAAGTACAGAAGAAGTAATTAGGGACCTGGGGACCCAAGTTGATAACAATCTCTCATTTGACAACCACGTGGCCAAAGTGGTTAGAAAAACATTTTATATAGCCCACCTAATCATGAAGGGATTCACATCTAGATCAGGGGTCATCGTGCCTCTTTACTCATCCCTCATCAGGCCCATAATTGAGTACAATGCTCCTTTTGGGATGTACCTTACCAGACACCTGCAGCAACTGGAAAGACCCCAAAAGTACCTCACCAAGAGGATCAAAGGGCTCAAACAGATGCCATATGCTGCCCGGTTAAAGAAACTCCAGCTCTACTCAGTGGCATACCGCCTGTTCAGAGGCGATCTGTGCCTGGCGTATAAAGCCATGTCCAACCTGGAATTAATGGACATGCTGCACCTCAGAAAATCCAAATCCCATCGAGCTACGCGCTCGAGAGACTTGAACCTCAGCACTGAAATAAATAGGACATGCTGGAGGGACAGATTCATAACCCAGAGGCTCCCTTCACTCTGGAATAAAATCCCAGTCCAGGTTAGGCAGAGTCCCTTATTGACTCTCTTCAAGAGGAATATTGATGAGTGGATGGAAGATCGTAGGTTTACCCCAGGTATCACTTCTGTGTCACTGTTAGACAGAGGCGCAGTATACTAACCTCGAAAAAGGGCATAGCAAAGTAAATTTAAAATGGGTGGCGAAAGCCAAACACATTCTGGCTAGGCTTATAAATGCCCTAGGGCAGATAGCCTAGTATGAACCTATGAACCTATAAGGCAACTAATAATTTAAAATGGTACTTTAAAAGTGCTTCCTTCTACATCTAATGCTTCTGCTTACCCCCATTTTCCACTGCCCATAACATTGGAGAAAGGGCAAACCAGAGTACGGTTTATGAGCCAAGGGAGGCAGAAATACAAACTGAAACATTCAGTAGAGAGACGGTCCAATCAGACTCTGAAAATAATGTGGAGTGAAGTGGACAGACATTGATTTGGAATTTATCTACAAAGGTACTTAGTAATGATGAGGTGACTTTATTGAATAAAGGCTTGACCTTTATTCCGACTGCTGCTAGTGACAATACTGAAACTATAATTGATATTCGATGTTGTAGTAGAAATTTAATGTTGAAAATGGAGTTTAATGATGTCTTGCCTGATAATTCTAGAAAATTTGTGAAACCCAGTTCATATGTACCATCTCCACATCTGTTAATAGAAGCATTTACTAAGTTAGTTGAGGATGATCTCTATAAGTTTTATCATGATAGGCACACTATGAGAGATGTTAAAAGATGTAAACACAATTTGAGTTTTAAAGAATGCCAAGCATTAAAGGGACTTCAGAATGATAATAGCATTGTATTTCGACCTGCGGACAAAGGGGGTCCAACAGTCCTTATGGATAAGGTAGATTATACACAACAAATGAGAACAATGTTGAATGATGTGAATTTTTATACACAGATTGACTTCGATAAAATACATGATATGCATAGGAATGCTGTACGTATACTAGAAGACCTTTTTAAGAGTTTTCTTGTAGATGCATCACTGTATAGATTTCTACAAGTCGACCATCCTTTATTGCCAACCATCCAAGGCTTACCGAAATTTCATAAGATGGCCAGGATCCCCCAATGAGGCCTATAGTTTCAGGTGGAGGCTGGTTTACTGAACCCTTTTTTCTCTATGTAGAAAATAAACTTAGACCTATTATAGACATGAACTGTTATATTAAGGGATACTAAACAGTTTTTGGTTGACCTATATGATTATACAGGCAGTTCACCCTTGAGTAGTGATTATTATTTTGTCACACTTGATGTTCAGTCATTGTTCACTAATATTTGGAATGATTTTGGTATTCATTCTATACATAGATATTTAAGTGAACGTAGCCAGTATAGTAACCATGAAGTTGACCTAGTATGTCTGTTTTTAGAGGTTATATTGGAGAATAATGCCTTTGTTTTTGATAATTGTATTTACCTTCAGTGATGGTGCAGCTATGGGCACTTCCTGTGCCAATAGCTATGCCAACATGTTTATGGCACTTTGGGAACAAAAAAGCCTCTTTTGTATGTATTTCTATACTAAATATGTAACCTTCTATATATGTTTTGTAGTCTACCTTTATTTTATATGGGCAGGGACATTTGAGGAACTGCAAGATTTTTTGTTGGCCTTAAATAGCCAATTTGACTATCTAAAATTTACCATGAATTATTCTAAAACTAGAAGGTTTGAATGTGGTTATGTTAGTACAGGTGTTTATCGTAAACCTTGTTATAGGAATAATTTATTACACTGCACCAGCATGCACCCCTAACATATTTTTAAGAACATAATACAAGGTCAAGGTATGAGTATATCTAGGCTTAATGCCTCAGATTCAGGTTTTCATTGAGAAAAGGATACCTTGAAAGACAGGCTGTTGACTAGAGGCTGTTGTGAACAAAAGATTAATAGGGACCTCCTAGATATTGATTTGCTCAGGCAAGATAGAGCTCAACCATACTATTCGTCCAGACGTATGGATGAAGCCAATTTGACTTTAGATACACCATCAACTGTTTTGAAAGTACCCTTGTTTTGTTCGATGGATCTGAAGCCAATTACTAATATTATAGATAAACATTGGCAAGTTTTGAGTACGGATCCAGAAGTTAGGAAAACTATAGGTGATCGTCCAAAATTTTTATATAAGAATAAACGTAATCTAAGGAGAATGTTATGTTACCTGAAACTTAATGACCATCACCAACATGATACACATATTTTAGGTACTTTTCCATGTGGTGATTGTAATTTTTGTAATATATTGACACTGCTAATGAATTCATTAATCCTGATTTCATGTACATGCTAATTATAGAGTTATGCATTTGGTTTATTTAGCTACATGCTCTATTTGCCATTCATACTATGTAGGCAAAACTGATCGTATGCTTTAAGATAGAATAAAGGAACACATATACAATATTCAAATTAAATCTAATAACGCCTTAGCTAAACATGTTATGTCAGCAGCTATTAATCATGCATTTAGGTTTATGGTACTCGATAAAGTCCAAACCACATTGCGTGAAGGGGACATTAGGAACCTTACCAAAAATAGGGACGTTAAATGGATACTTAGAATGAGAGCTGACAAAGGGAGAGGCCTCAGTGAAAGGGCTTGATTAAACCAACCCTGAAAGTTAGAAGGCTTAAGGTTAGGTACTTATATCTGTCTTATATTGTTTGTATACACATGCTTTTAGGTTATCTAATAATAACATATTTATTTGTGTATTTAGTTATTTCTGGGTTAGTATTTCAATTGATGTTTGATTTATGCTGCCATATTTTAGCATTGTATATCTGCTGCTATTTCCTATGTATGCACACAGGACTTTTATTTCCTCTAGATAGGCCCACAGTATTTTTTCGTGCCTGCTTTACACTTGTATTATGTTTAGTAATTCATATTTAGTGTTTTGTACATATGCTACTTTCAATTTTTTATATATAGATTGATAATTTAGGATAGGTGTATGATGATTTTTTAATAGTATATTAGCCTATTTGATGAGTTTGCCTTTAAATTATGAAGGACAGGTTAATTGGTTGTATCCTATTGGCTGCTATACTTTATTTAAATATTCTTGTGACTATTACTATTTAATGGTCTGATGAAGCCCTGTGTGAAAGCGCTTACCTGCTTATAGTAATAAAAGAAGTTTTTATATATTTTTGAGTGCCGTCTTACTATCTGTGAAGTTAAGCTACTGCCTGCCTGTTCGTGGTTTGTTCATGATATTGACTTTCTTTTACTTATTTATACGTTTGAACACAGCCACATTTATCTGCGCTGTACGGTGTCTACTGTTGTGCTTTATACTTCATTAACTGTAGTTATGATGCAGTAGAGGCTTCATCTAGAGCCGCAGCCTCAGGGTCTGTCATCAGGAGATATTCCATGGCTCAAGTTGCAGCCTCTCCCTGATATTGTCTAAACTCATGGATGCACCCCTGTTTGGTTCAGCATCTGCTGAACTCTGAAAGGTCCTTCGGGGGAAGGGTAAGGAGCTCAGACACATTTTTGTCTCCTTGGTTCCCCGCTTTCAGAGGAACTATTCAGCTAAAACTACATTTGTGAGAAAGCTTTCCAGACAAATGCCATCCAAAGGGAAAAAGAAACCAAGAAACAGACCACCTCTAGGTCTGCTCCCTCTACCCCTGCTCTAAAACAGCCTTTTCAGGCCAGGCCTGGTAGTCTGTGCCAGCCCTTACATCCAGACACCCATCTCTCCATGCATCTCTTCCTGTCCTACCCAGTACTATTGGGTCCTCTGTATTATAAAACTAGAATATTTCATGTTGTGGGAGTCCAGACCCACTTTCAAAGGCATTCCTCAACCCCCTCGAGACCACATTGCATTTTTTCCTCCACTTCTGCAGGACCTTCTGTCTCAAGGCACAATTCAAGAGGTTCTTCCTCAATTAAGAGGAAAAGGTTTCCATTCCAGGATGTTCTTGGCCCCCAGGAAAGAAGGTCCCGGGGAGACCAGTCTTGGATTTGCCCCATCTCAACACCTTCCTCCAGGTCCCCTCATTTCGGATGCTCACCCTTCCAACTCTCCTTCTCCTAATCCTCCCACAGGCCTTCTTGGTGTCCTTAGATGTAAAAGGTGCCTACTTGCGCATCCCAATCCATCCCCTCTTCAGGAAATTCCTCTGCTTTTCAGTGGGTTCTGCACACTTTTAGTTCTGTGCTTTGCTATTTGGCCTCTCTACGTCCCCAAGAGTGTTCACAAAGAGCCTAGCCACAGTCATTGCCTTTGCCAGAACACGGGGGATCCAACTCTTACCCTGTTTGGATGATATCCTGATCCAGGCCCCGTCCACTCAATTGGCCTTACATCACCTAGAATTCACCATCTCCCTGTTGAGAGGTCTGGGGTTCACCATAAACCTTCAAAAATCCTCCCTGATACCTTCAAAGGGTCATGTGTTCTTAGGATGCAGGATTTTAACAGGACAAATGATGGCCACCAAAAGGATAGTCTTCATCCCGACAAGATTATGTCCCTCACTTCTTATTTCAAGGGGATACTTCCCAAACCCTGTCGTCCAGGGAGTTTCTCAGGCTCCTGGGATTCATGGCCTCCACCATCCCCATGGTACCCCTAGCATGGCTACACATGAGGAAATTCCAATGGTACTTAATAACAGTCTGGAAGCAACACTTGCACCCCCTGGAGTTCATGGCTCCCCTAATGTTCTTTGTGTTTCACTGTTGCAGTCATCACATTTGGGTTATTCCTGCCAGGGTAGCTCTTGGCCGGCCCGAATACCAGAGACTTAGTATTTCTGCGTTGGTTGCTGTCACTTGAGGACTGACATCAGGTCGTCTGTAGTATAAAGTAAGGCAGCCACCGGCATTACATCAGTCTTTCTTGCCGTGGAGCCAGAAGAAGAAGCAGTTCGCATGAGTGCCGGTCGGCCGCTACCTGAGTTTTCGTCTCCGAATTGAAGTTGAAGTCTTCTAAAGCTAAGTACCCCGTTGGGAATCCTTTTTTCTTGCACTAACCGATGTCAGAAAAAGTTAATAATTGTCTCGCCTGTGTAAAGCAAATACCACACCGAGACTTCCACTCTTACTGCGTCACTTTTTAGGCCCAGACCACGACGTCCCTTGTTGTTGCTTCTGTGCTTTGTTCAACGCCAGAACTATCCGTCTTCAGGCCCTTATTGTAGCCAGATACTTTCCTTTCAGTCCTCGAATTCCGATATGGCTTTGTTAAGCCATCCGACAAAAGATCTTCTGAAAAAACGTAAAGATAAAGACAGAGACAGACTGCACAGGTCCAAACCTACTGACGACACTTTCGTTAAGCTAGTCGTCAGTCCTCCGGTACTCAGTGAGGCACTTTCACAGCCCCTGATGCCCGCTTCAGTTGATTCGCAGGCTGCTATCGAGACCCTTTCGGAGTCTGGTATGCCGCAAAACTCTTCTTCGACTAAGGATCCTGCGGTCATCTCTACCTTGGATGGGTCTGGAGCCGCTGAGCAGGCATCACCTTCCAAGGAAGTCCTTCACACTACCGAATCTCGACACAAATCGACGTCTTCTTTCTCGACTACCGTTCTTTCAAAAACGACTGAGTTTCTTAGGCCCAGGGTTCGAACCACACCCAAGAAACCGACGACCCACTGTGAGGCTCTTGCTACCTTGCCTCAGTCTCAAATGCTTAAAATGGCGGAAGACCTTATCATGCTGATCAGGGGAAGCCAAGCTACCCTCTCAAAAAGGAAAAGAGATCTGTCCCCTGTAGTTTTGTCTGAACAAGAGTCCGATGAATCTGATGCATGTGACTATGAAGACATGCAACTCCTCCCCACTTATGAGGATTCTGATGCAGAGGACTCCATTCCTTCAGCCTCTCCCCAGAGGTCAGACGTCCTAGCACCAGAAAGTCTTATGCAGATAAATGGAAAATGGTTCTGCACCTGGATCCAGGCTAAGGGAGCCAATATGGCACAGCCCTCCATCCCTCTCCTGGATTACTTAGCTGACCTACTACACAGTGGTCTCTCTTCTATATAAAAATTCATGCCACTGCTATTTCTGCTCATTTTCTCACTGAGCAGCCCCTTTTCACACCCTTTGATCAAACAGTTCCTCAGAGGGGCTAGCAACTTGACGTCCCCCAGAAGGGCACCAACAGCAGCTTGGGACCTTAACTTTGTCTTGGAAAAGCTCACCCTGCCCCCCCCCCCCTTCGAACCAGCTTCTTCTGCAGAGCTAAAATTTCTCTCCTGGAAGAAAGCATTCCTTCTGGCCATCTCTTCAGCCAGAAGAGTCTTTGAGCTGCAAGCACTCATGGCCGTGGAACCCTTCATCATCTTCCATGCTGACAGCATATCCCTCAGGACTAACCCATCCTTCATGCCCAAGGTGGTGTCCACTGTGGCTGTCAACCAATCCATTCATTTGCCCACCTTTTTTCCTAATCCCCAGAACAAGGGGGAAAGGATCCTGCACTTTCTAGATGTGCACAGACAGCTCAGATTCTATCTGGACAGGACTAAATCCTTCAGAAAGCCATCAATTACTGGTTAGCTTTGCTACAGGGGCAGAAGGCAAAGCCATCTCCAAAGCAAACCATTTCCAAATGGATAGCACACTGCATCCATTTCTGCTACAAACAGCATGGAAAGCCCCCCCCCCCAGGGGGTCAGGACACACTCCACCAGAGAAGCCTCCACCTCTGCAGCTTTCCTCAGAGAAGTCTCCGCCAGGGATATCCTGGAGGCTGCCACCTGGACATCTATTCACACTTTTACCAAGCATTACCACCTGCCTCTCTTCTCCAAATCCAGGTCTGGGTTTGCCTCTGCAGTCTTGCAGGGCATCATAGCCAACCCCTAGTTTCCTTGACTGCCTCCACCCATTTCCTCAGCTTTGGGAATCTACCCAATTGTGATGACTGCAACAGTGAAACACGAAGAACATAGTACAGTTGTGTACCTACCATAAATGTAGATATTAGAGTGTATTCACTGTTGCAGTCCTGGTTTCCCTCCCTCCATCCCCCTTTCTTCTCTTTCTCCTTTTGTTACCCTTCTTCCTTGTTCTCCTTTCCTTACAAGGGACATATTGGCATTTATTTTCGACTGGTGGGGTTCTTCTTCCACTAGAACTTGGCCTCCTACTTTGGGGGTTCCTGAAAGGTTAGGGCAAGAAAAACTGATGTAATGCCATCGGCTGCCTTACTTTATAGTACTAACGACCTGACGTCAGTCCTCAAGCCACAGCAACCGATGCAGAAATACTAAGTCTCTGGTATTTGGGCCGGCCGAGGGCTACTCTGGTATGGATAACCCAAATGTGATGATTGCAACAGTGAAGACTCTCGAACATCTACATTTATGGTAAGTGTACACAACTGTACTTTACTATGCCTTTCCAGGGAACTTAATTGTTGGATAGCCCAGATATTGGCCAACCCAGGCCTGCCCCACAACCCCTGTCCCCCAATCAGGACCTGTACACAGATGCTTCAGACACAGGTTGGGGAGCAACCTTAGGAGAATGGAGAGCGAGAAACATTTGGACCCAGAACCAACAGAGGGGGAAAATCAATATCAAGGAGATGAGAGCCTTAATATTGGCCCTCCGTATCTTCAAGGATCGAATCCTGCCAGGCTTGCTGAGGTGGTACATAGACATTACCACTGTGCTGTGGTACATCAACAAACAAGGGGGGATAAGGTCCTATCTCCTGTGCAGATTGGCTCTGCAGGTGTGGGAAATCACCCTAGAGAGGCAAGTAAACCTTCTAGCCGTTTGCATACCTTCTGCAGAAAATGTAATGGCAGATACTCTAAGCAGGACCATGACTCAGTCCCACGAATTTATGCTAAACAGGGATGTTTTCTTGGACCTGGTTCATTGATGGGTTGTACCACAAGTGGATCTTTTTACCTCCCCTATGAACAGATAACTTCCAGCCTTCTGCTCCAGCGTGTAGGGTGGATGCTCTTTCATTCCCTTGGAAGGGGATGTCCGCCTATGCATCCCCCCCTTCCCACTCATACAAAAAGTTCTGCTGATGATTCAAAGAGAACAACCACAAATCTTGTTGGTTAGCTTCTATTGGCCAAGGCAGCATTGGTTCCCCCGGCACATTATCTATCCAAGGGCAGTCACCGCAAGTTACCCCACCGAATGGACCTGTTCACACAGGAGAAGGGAACTCTGATACACCCCCAACTATCCACTCTGAACCTTACATTGTGGGTGATAGGGCGTCAATTCCCTTCAGACACCTTTACACAGAGGACATGCTTCACGTTCTGCAGGAGGCCAGAAAACCAACTGCTAGAAAATCCTATCTCTCCAAATGGAAGAGATTTTCTGTTTGGTATCTAAAACAAAATATCCAACCAATGACGGTAGAACCCCCAGTGGTTTTGTCGTACCTGTGTGATCTGATGAACTTTGGATTGTATTGTTCTTCCATTAAGACACAGTTGTCTGCCATCTCAGCATGTCTTCCTG